>NW_024470774.1:122983-288180 GCF_017639515.1 Carcharodon carcharias
CTATCTCTGTAACCTCCTCCAGCCCCCACAACCCTCCCCTATCTCTGAAACCTCCTCCAGCCTCTACACCCCTCCTTATCTCTGTAACATCCTCCCTGTCTCTGTGACCTCCTCCAGCCCCTACAACCCTCCCTATTTCTGTAACCTCCTCCAGTCCCTACTCCCCTCCCTTTCTCTGTAACCTCCTCCAACCCAACACTCCTCGCTATCTCTGTAACCTCCTCCAGCTCGACACTCCTTCCTATCTCTGTAACCTCCTCCAGTCCGACACTCCTCCCGATCTCTGTAACCTCCTCCAGCCCCTACAGCCCTCCCTATCTCTGTAACCTCCTCCAGCCCCTACACCCCTCCCTATCTCTGTAACCTCCTCCAGCCCCTACAACCCTCCCTATCTCTGTAACCTCCTCCAGCCCCTTCCACACTCCCTATCTCTGTAACCTCCTGCTGCCCCGACAACACTCCCTATCTCTGTAACCTCCTCCAGCCCCTACACCCCTCCCTATCTCTGTAACCTCCTCAAGCCCGACACTACTCGCTATCTCTGTAATTTCCTCCAGCCCGACACTCCTCCCTATCTCTGTAACCTCCTCTAGCCAGACACTCCTCCCTATCGCTGTAACCTCTTCCAGCCCCTACATCCCTCCCTATCTCTGTAACCTCCTCCAGCCCCGACACCCCTCCCGAACTCTGTAACCTCCTCCAGCCCCTACACCCGTCCCTATCTCTGTAACCTCCTCCAGCCCCTACAACCCTCCCTATATCTGTAACCTCCTCCAGCCCCTACACGCCTCCCAATCTCTGTAACATCCTCCAGCCCCTACACCCCTCCCTATCTCAAAAAACCTCCTCCAGCCCCTACCCCCTCCCTATCTCTGTAACCTCCTCCAGCCGCTACAACCCTCCCTATCTCTGTAACCTACTCCAGCCACGACACCCCTCCTTATTTCTGTAACCTCCTCCAGCCCCTACAACCCTCCCTATCTCTGTAACCTCCTCCAGACCCTACACACCTCCCTATCTCTGTAACCTCCTCCAGCCCCTACAACCCTCCCTATCTCTATAACCTCCTCCAGCCTCTACACCCCTCCCTATCTCTGTAACCAACTCCAGCCCCTACACCACTCCCTATCTCTGTAACCTCCACAAGCACCTAGATCCCTCCCTATCTCTGTAACCTCCTCCAGCACTTACAGCCCTCCCTATCTCTGTACGCTCCTCCAGCCCCTACACCCCTCCCTATCTCTGTAACCTCCTCCAGCACCTACAACCCTCCCTATCTCTTTAACCTCCTCCAGCCCCTACACCCCTCCCTATCTCTGTAACCTCCTCCAGCACTTACAGCCCTCCCTATCTCTGTAACCTCCTCCCTATCTCTGTAACCTCCTCCCTATCTCTGTAACCTCCTCCAGCCCCTACAACCCTCCCTATCTCTGTACCCTCCTCCAGCCCCCTACAATCCATCCCTATCTCTGTAACCTCCACCTGCCCCTACACCCCTCCCTATCTTTGTAACCTCCTCCAGCCACTGCACCCCTCCCTATCTCTGTAACATCCTCCAGCCCGACACTCCCCCCATCTCTGAAACCTCCTCCAGCCCCTACAACCCTCCCTATCTCTGTAACCTCCTCCAGACCCTACAACCCTCCCTATGTCTGTAACCTCCTCCAACCCCTACACCCCTCCCTATCTCTGTAACCTCCTCCAGCCCCTACAACCCTCCCTATCTCCGTAACCTCCTCCAACCCCTACAGCCCTCCCTATCTCTGTAAACTCCTCCAGCCTCTACACCCCTCCCTATCTCTGTAACTTCCTCCAGCCCCTACAGCCCTCACTATCTCTGTAACCTCCTCCCTATCTCAGTAAGCTCCTTCAGCCTCTACAACCCTCCCTATCTCTGTAACCTCCTGCAGCCCCTACAACCCTCCCTATCTCTGTAAACTCCTCCCTATCTCTGTAACCTCCTCCAGCCCGACACTCCTCCCTATCTCTGTAACCTCCTCCAGCCTCTGCAACCCTCCCTATCTCTGTAAACTCCTCCAGCCCCTACAGCCCTCCCTATCTCTGTACCCTCCTCCAGCCCCTACACCCCTCCCTATCTCAGTAAACACCTCCAGCCCCTACAACTCTCCCTATCTCTGTAACCTCCTCCAGCCCCTACAACCCTCCCTATCTCAGTAAACACCTACAGCCCCTACAACCTTCGTATCTCTGGAACATCCTCCAGCCTCTACACCCCTGCCTATCTCTGTAACCGCCTCCAGCCCCTACAACCCTCCCTATCTCTGTAAACTCCTCCAGCCCCCACAACCCTCCCTATCTCTGTAACCTCCTCCAGCCCCTACACCCCTCCCTATCTCTGAAACCTCCTCCAGCCTCTACAGCCCTCCCTATCTCTGTACCCTCCTCCAACCCCTACACCCCTCCCTATCTCTGTAACCTCCTCCCTGTCTCTGTGACCTCCTCCAGCCACTACAAACCTCCCTATCTCTGTAACCTCCTCCAGTCCCTACTCCCCTCCCTATCTCTGTAACCTCCTCCAGCCCCTACACCCCTCCCTATCTCTGTAACCTCCTCCAACGCAACACTCCTCGCTATCTCTGTAACCTCCTCCAGTCCGACACTCCTCCCTATCTCTGTAACCTCCTCCAGCCCCTTCAACCCTCCCTATCTCTGTAACCTCCTCAAGCCCCTACACCCCTCCCTATCTCTGTAACCTCCTCCAGCCCGACACTCCTCCTTATCTCTGTAACCTCCTCCAGCCCGACACTCCTCCCTATCGCTGTAAACTCCTCCAGCCCCTACATCCCTCCCTATCTCTGTAACCTCCTCCAGCCCCTACAACCCTCCCTATATCTGTAACCTCCTACAGCACCTACACCCCTCCCTATCTCTGTAACCTCCTCCAGCCCCTACACGCCTCCCAATCTCCGTAACCTCCTCCTGCCCCTACACCCCTCCCTATTTCAGAAACCTCCTCCAGCCCCTACACCCCTCCTTATATCTGTAACCTCCTCCAGCCCCTACAACCCTCCCTATATCTGTAACCTCCTCCAGCACCTACACCCCTCCCTATCTCTGTAACCTCCTCCAGCCCCTACACGCCTCCCAATCTCTGTAACCTCCTCCAGCCCCTACACCCCTCCCTATTTCAGAAACCTCCTCCAGCCGCTCCCCCCTCCCTATCTCTGTAACCTCCTCCAGCCTCTACAACCCGCCCTATATCTGTAACCTCCTCCGGCCCCTACAACCCTCCCTATCTCTGTAACCTCCTCCAGCCACTACACCCCTCCCTACCTCTGTAACCTCCTCCAGCCCCTACACCCCTCCCTACCTCTGTAACCTCCTCCAGCTCCTACACCCCCCCCCTATCTCTGTAATCTCCTCCAGCCCCCTTCACCCTCCTTATCTCTGTAAACTCCTCCAGCCCCTACACCCCTCCCTATCTCTGTAACCTCCTCCAGCCTCTACATCCCTCCCTATCTCAGTAACCTCCTCCCTGTCCCTGTAACCTCCTCCAGCCGCTACAACGCTCCCTATCTCTGTAACCTCCTCCAGCCCCTACACCGCTCCCCATTTCTGTAACCTCCTCCAGCCCATACAACCCTCCCTATCTCTGTAATGTCCTCCCTGTCTCTGTAACCTCCTCCCTATCTCAGTAACCTCCTCCAGCCCCGACAACCCTCCCTATCTCTGTAATGTCCTCCCTATCTCTGTAACCTCCTCCAGCCCGACACTCCCCCCTATATCTGTAACCTCCTCCAGCCCCTGCAACCCTCCCTATCTCTGTAACCTCCTCCAGCCCCTACACCCCTCCCTATCTCTGTAACCTCCTCCAGCCCGACACTCCTCCCTATCTCTGTAACCTCCTCCAGCCCCTACAACCGTCCCTATCACTGTAACCTCCTCCAGCCCCTATACCCTCCCTATCTCTGTAACGTCCTCCAGCCCCTTCAACCCTCCCTATCTCTGTAAGCTCCTCCAGCCCTTACACCCCTGCCTATCTCTGTAACCTCCTCCAGGCCCCTACATCCTTCCCTATCTCTGTAACCTCCTCCAGACCCTACACCCCTCCCTATCTCTTTAACATCCTCCAGCCTCTACACCCCTGCCTATCTCTGTAACCTCCTCCAGCCCCTACATCGCTCCCTATATCTGTAACCTCCTCCATCCCCTACACCCCTCCCTATCTCTGAAACCTCCTCCTGCTCCTACACCCCTCCCTATCTCTGTAACCTCCTTCAGCCCCGACAACACTCCCTATCTCTGTAACCTCCTCCAGCCCCTACACCCCTCACTATCTTTGTAAACTCCTCCAGCCCCTACAACCCTCCCTATCTCAGTAAACTCCTCCAGCCTCTACAACCCTCCCTATCTCTGTAACATCCTCCAGCCCCTACAGCCCTCCCTATCTCTGTAACCTCCTCCAGCCTCTACACCCCTCCCTATCTCTGTAACCGCCTCCAGCCCCTACAACCCTCCCTATCTCTGTAACCTCCTCAATATCTCTGTAACCTCCTCCAGCCCCCACAACCCTCCCTATCTCTGAAACCTCCTCCAGCCTCTACACCCCTCCTTATCTCTGTAACCTCCTCCCTGTCTCTGTGACCTCCTCCAGCCCCTACAACCCTCCCTATTTCTGTAACATCCTCCAGTCCCTACTCCCCTCCCTTTCTCTGTAACCTCCTCCAACCCAACACTCCTCGCTATCTCTGTAACCTCCTCCAGCCCGACACTCCTTCCTATCTCTGTAACCTCCTCCAGTCCGACATTCTTCCCTATCTCTGTAACCTCCTCCAACCCCTACAGCCCTCCCTATCTCTGTAACCTCCTCCAGCCCCTACACCCCTCCCGATCTCTGTAACCTCCTCCAGCCCCTACAACCCTCCCTATCTCTGTAACCTCCTCCAGCCCCTTCAACCCTCCCTATCTCTGTAACCTCCTGCTGCCCCGACAACACTCCCTATCTCTGTAACCTCCTCCAGCCCCTACACCCCTCCCTATCTCTGTAACCTCCTCAAGCCCGACACTACTCGCTATCTCTGTAATTTCCTCCAGCCCGACACTCCTCCCTATCTCTGTAACCTCCACTAGCCCGACACTCCTCCCTATCGCTGTAACCTCTTCCAGCCCCTACATCCCTCCCTATCTCTGTAACCTCCTCCAGCCCCTACACCCCTCCCGAACTCTGTAACCTCCTCCAGCCCCTACACCCGTCCCTATCTCTGTAACCTCCTCCAGCCCCTACAACCCTCCCTATATCTGTAACCTCCTCCAGCACCTACACCCCTCCCTATCTCTGTAACCTCCTCCAGCCCCTACACGCCTCCCCATCTCTGTAACATCCTCCAGCCCCTACACCCCTCCCTATCTCAGAAACCTCCTCCAGCCCCTACCCCCTCCCTATCTCTGTAACGTCCTCCAGCCGCTACAACCCTCCCTATCTCTGTAACCTACTCCAGCCACGACACCCCTCCCAATCTCTGTAACCTCCTCCAGCCCCTACAACCCTCCCTATCTCTGTAACCTCCTCCAGACCCTACACCCCTCCCTATCTCTGTAACCTCCTCCAGCCCCTACACCCCTCCCTATCTCTATAACCTCCTCCAGCCTCTACACCCCTCCCTATCTCTGTAACCAACTCCAGCCCCTACACCCCTCCCTATCTCTGTAAATTCCACCATCACCTAGATCCCTCCCTATCTCTGTAACCTCCTCCAGCCCCCTATAACCCTCCCTATCTCTGTAACCTCCTCCAGCCCCTGCAACCCTCCCTATCTCTGTAACCTCCTCCAGCTCCTACACCCCTATCTCTGTAACCTCCTCCAGCCCCCTACACGCCTCCGTATCTCTGTAACCTCCTCCAGCCCCTACACTCCTCCCTAACTCTGTAACCTCCCCCAGCCCCACAACCCTCCCTATCTCTGTAACCTCCTCACTATCTCTGTAACCTCCTCCAGCCCCCACAACCCTCCCTATCTCTGAAACCTCCTCCAGCCTCTATACCCCTCCTTATCTCTGTAACATCCTCCCTGTCTCTGTGACCTCCTCCAGCCCCTACAACCCTCCCTATTTCTGTAACCTCCTCCAGTCCCTTCTCCCCTCCCTTTCTCTGTAACCTCCTCCAACCCAACACTCCTCGCTATCTCTGTAACCTCCTCCAGCTCGACACTCCTTCCTATCTCTGTAACCTCCTCCAGTCCGACACTCCTCCCTATCTCTGTAACCTCCTCCAGCCCCTACACCCCTCCCTATCTCTGTAACCTCCTCCAGCCCCTACAACCCTCCCTATCTCTGTAACCTCCTCCAGCCGCTTCCACACTCCCTATCTCTGTAACCTCCTGCTGCCCCGACAACACTCCCTATCTCTGTAACCTCCTCCAGCCCCTACACCCCTCCCTATCTCTGTAACCTCCTCAAGCCCGACACTACTCGCTATCTCTGTAATTTCCTCCAGCCCGACACTCCTCCCTATCTCTGTAACCTCCTCTAGCCAGACACTCCTCCCTATCGCTGTAACCTCTTCCAGCCCCTACATCCCTCCCTATCTCTGTAACCTCCTCCAGCCCCGACACCCCTCCCGAACTCTGTAACCTCCTCCAGCCCCTACACCCGTCCCTATCTCTGTAACCTCCTCCAGCCCCTACAACCCTCCCTATATCTGTAACCTCCTCCAGCCCCTACACGCCTCCCAATCTCTGTAACATCCTCCAGCCCCTACACCCCTCCCTATCTCAAAAAACCTCCTCCAGCCCCTACCCCCTCCCTATCTCTGTAACCTCCTCCAGCCGCTACAACCCTCCCTATCTCTGTAACCTACTCCAGCCCCTACACCCCTCCCTATTTCTGTAACCTCCTCCAGCCCCTACAACCCTCCCTATCTCTGTAACCTCCTCCAGACCCTACACACCTCCCTATCTCTGTAACCTCCTCCAGCCCCTACAACCCTCCCTATCTCTATAACCTCCTCCAGCCTCTACACCCCTCCCTATCTCTGTAACCAACTCCAGCCCCTACACCACTCCCTATCTCTGTAACCTCCACAAGCACCTAGATCCCTCCCTATCTCTGTAACCTCCTCCAGGCCCCTATACCCCTCCCTATCTCTGTAACCTCCTCCAGCCCCTGCAACCCTCCCTATCTCTGTAACCTCCTCCAGCCCCCTACACCCCTCCGTATCTCTGTAACCTCCTCCAGCCCCTACACTCCTCCCTAACTCTGTAACCTCCCCCAGCCCCACTACCCTCCCTGTCTCTGTAACCTCCTCCAGCCCCTACACCCCTCCCTATCTCTGTAACCTCCTCCAGCCTCTACACCCTTCCCTATCTCTCTAACATCCTCCCTATCTTGGTAACCTCCTCCAGCCTCTACAGCCCCCCTTTCTCTGTAACCTCCTCCAGCCTCTACACCCCTCCCTATCTCTGTAACCTCCTCCAGCCCCTACACCCCTCCCTATCTCTGTAACCTCCTCCAACCCCTACACCCCTCCCTATCTCTGTAACCTCCTCCAGCCTCTAAACCCCTCCCTATCTCTCTAACCACCTCCCTATCTCTGTAACCTCCTCCAGCCCGACACTCCTCCCTATCTCTGTAACCTCCTCCAGCCCCTACACACCTCCCTATCTCTGTAACCTCCTCCAGCCCCTACATCCCTCCCTATCTCTGTAACCTCCTCCAGCCTCTACACCCCTCCCTATCACTGTAACCTCCTCCAGCCCCTACAAACCTCCCTATCTCTGTAACCTCGTCCAGCCCCTACACCCCTCCCTATCTCTGTAACCTCCTCCAGCCCCTACAACCCTCCCTATCTCTGTAACCTCCTCCAGCTCCTACACCCCTCCCTATCTCTGTAACCTCCTCCAGCCCCTACAACCCTCCCTATCTCTCTAACCTCCTCCAGCTCCTACACCCCTCCCTATCTCTGTAACCTCCTCCAGCTCCTACACTCCTCCCTATCCCTGTAACCTCCTCCAGCCCGACACTCCTCCCTATCTCTGTAACCTCCTCCAGCTCCTACACCCCTCCCTATCTCTGTAACCTCCTCCAGCCCATACACCCTCCCTATCTCTGTAACCTCCTCCAGCCTCTACACCCCTCCCTATCACTGTAACCTCCTCCAGCCCCTACAAACCTCCCTATCTCTGTAACCTCGTCCAGCCCCTACACCCCTCCCTATCTCTGTAACCTCCTCCAGCCCCTACAACCCTCCCTATCTCTGTAACCTCCTCCAGCCCCTACACCCCTCCCTATCTCTGTAACCTCCTCCAGCCCCTACAACCCTCCCAATCTCTGTAACCTCCTCCAGCCCCCTACACCCCTCCCTATCTCTGAAACCTCCTCCAGCCCCTACACCCCTCCCTATCTCCGTAACCTCCTCCAGCACTCTATACCCCTCCCTATCTCTGTAAACTCCTCCAGCCTCTGCACCCCTCCCTATCTCTGTAACCTCCTCCAGCCCCTACACCCCTCCCTATCTCTGTAAACTCCTCCAGCCCCTACACCCCTCCCTATCTCTGTAACCTCCTCCAGCCCCCTACACCCCTCCCTATCTCTGTAAACTCCTCCAGCCCCTACACCCCTCCCTATCTCTGTAACCTCCTCCAGCCCCCTACACCCCTCCCTATCTCTGTAAACTCCTCCAGCCCCTACACCACTCCCTATTTGTAACCTCCTCCAGCCCCTACAACCCTCCCTATCTCTGTAACCTCCTCCAGCCTCTACACCCCTCCCTATCTCAGTAACCTCCTCCCTATCTCTGTAACCTCCTCCAGCCCCTACAACCCTCCCTATCTCTGTAACCTCCTCCAGCCGCTACAACCCTCCCTATCTCTGTAACCTCCTCCAGCCCCTACACTGCTCCCCATTTCTGTAACCTCCTCCTGCCCATACAACCCTCCCTATCACTCTAACCTCCTCCCTGTCTCTGTAAAATCCTCCCTGTCTCTGTAACCTCCTCCAGCCCCTACAACTCTCCTTATCTCTGTAACCTCCTCCAGCCCCGACAACCCTCCCTATCTCTGTAACCTCCTCCATCCCCTACAACCCTCCCTTTCTCTGTAACCTCCTCCAGGCCCTACACCCCTCCCTATCTCTGTAACCTCCTCCAGCCCTCTATACCCCTCCCTATCTCTGTAACCTCCTCCAACCCCTACAACCCTCCCTATATCTGTAAACTCCTCCAGCCTCTACACCCCTCCCTATCTCAGTAACCTCCTCCCTGTCTCTGTAACCTCCTCCCTATCTCAGTAAACTCGTCCAGCCCCGACACCCCTCCCTATCACTGTAACGTCCTCCCTATCTCTGTAACCTCCTCCAGCCCGACACTCCTCCCTATCTCTGTAACCTCCTCCACACCCTACACCCCTCCCTATCTCTGTAACCTCCTCCAGCCCCTACACCCCTCCCTATATCTGTAACCTCCTCCAGCCCCAACACCCCTCCCTATCTCTGTAACCTCCTCCAGCCCCTACATCCCTCCCTATCTCTGTAACCTCCTCCAGCCCCTACACCACTCCCTATCTCTGTAACCTCCTCCAGCCCCCTATACCCCTCCCTATCTCTGTAACCTCCTCCAGCCCCTGCAACCCTCCCTATCTCTGTAACCTCCTCCAGCTCCTACACCCCTATCTCTGTAACCTCCTCCAGCCCCCTACACGCCTCCGTATCTCTGTAACCTCCTCCAGCCCCTACACTCCTCCCTAACTCTGTAACCTCCCCCAGCCCCACAACCCTCCCTATCTCTGTAACCTCCTCCAGCCCCCACAACCCTCCCTATCTCTGAAACCTCCTCCAGCCTCTACACCCCTCCTTATCTCTGTAACATCCTCCCTGTCTCTGTGACCTCCTCCAGCCCCTACAACCCTCCCTATTTCTGTAACCTCCTCCAGTCCCTACTCCCCTCCCTTTCTCTGTAACCTCCTCCAACCCAACACTCCTCGCTATCTCTGTAACCTCCTCCAGCTCGACACTCCTTCCTATCTCTGTAACCTCCTCCAGTCCGACACTCCTCCCGATCTCTGTAACCTCCTCCAGCCCCTACAGCCCTCCCTATCTCTGTAACCTCCTCCAGCCCCTACACCCCTCCCTATCTCTGTAACCTCCTCCAGCCCCTACAACCCTCCCTATCTCTGTAACCTCCTCCAGCCCCTTCCACACTCCCTATCTCTGTAACCTCCTGCTGCCCCGACAACACTCCCTATCTCTGTAACCTCCTCCAGCCCCTACACCCCTCCCTATCTCTGTAACCTCCTCAAGCCCGACACTACTCGCTATCTCTGTAATTTCCTCCAGCCCGACACTCCTCCCTATCTCTGTAACCTCCTCTAGCCAGACACTCCTCCCTATCGCTGTAACCTCTTCCAGCCCCTACATCCCTCCCTATCTCTGTAACCTCCTCCAGCCCCGACACCCCTCCCGAACTCTGTAACCTCCTCCAGCCCCTACACCCGTCCCTATCTCTGTAACCTCCTCCAGCCCCTACAACCCTCCCTATATCTGTAACCTCCTCCAGCCCCTACACGCCTCCCAATCTCTGTAACATCCTCCAGCCCCTACACCCCTCCCTATCTCAAAAAACCTCCTCCAGCCCCTACCCCCTCCCTATCTCTGTAACCTCCTCCAGCCGCTACAACCCTCCCTATCTCTGTAACCTACTCCAGCCACGACACCCCTCCTTATTTCTGTAACCTCCTCCAGCCCCTACAACCCTCCCTATCTCTGTAACCTCCTCCAGACCCTACACACCTCCCTATCTCTGTAACCTCCTCCAGCCCCTACAACCCTCCCTATCTCTATAACCTCCTCCAGCCTCTACACCCCTCCCTATCTCTGTAACCAACTCCAGCCCCTACACCACTCCCTATCTCTGTAACCTCCACAAGCACCTAGATCCCTCCCTATCTCTGTAACCTCCTCCAGCACTTACAGCCCTCCCTATCTCTGTACGCTCCTCCAGCCCCTACACCCCTCCCTATCTCTGTAACCTCCTCCAGCACCTACAACCCTCCCTATCTCTTTAACCTCCTCCAGCCCCTACACCCCTCCCTATCTCTGTAACCTCCTCCAGCACTTACAGCCCTCCCTATCTCTGTAACCTCCTCCCTATCTCTGTAACCTCCTCCCTATCTCTGTAACCTCCTCCAGCCCCTACAACCCTCCCTATCTCTGTACCCTCCTCCAGCCCCCTACAATCCATCCCTATCTCTGTAACCTCCACCTGCCCCTACACCCCTCCCTATCTTTGTAACCTCCTCCAGCCACTGCACCCCTCCCTATCTCTGTAACATCCTCCAGCCCGACACTCCCCCCATCTCTGAAACCTCCTCCAGCCCCTACAACCCTCCCTATCTCTGTAACCTCCTCCAGACCCTACAACCCTCCCTATGTCTGTAACCTCCTCCAACCCCTACACCCCTCCCTATCTCTGTAACCTCCTCCAGCCCCTACAACCCTCCCTATCTCCGTAACCTCCTCCAACCCCTACAGCCCTCCCTATCTCTGTAAACTCCTCCAGCCTCTACACCCCTCCCTATCTCTGTAACTTCCTCCAGCCCCTACACCCCTCACTATCTCTGTAACCTCCTCCCTATCTCAGTAAGCTCCTTCAGCCTCTACAACCCTCCCTATCTCTGTAACCTCCTGCAGCCCCTACAACCCTCCCTATCTCTGTAAACTCCTCCCTATCTCTGTAACCTCCTCCAGCCCGACACTCCTCCCTATCTCTGTAACCTCCTCCAGCCTCTGCAACCCTCCCTATCTCTGTAAACTCCTCCAGCCCCTACAGCCCTCCCTATCTCTGTACCCTCCTCCAGCCCCTACACCCCTCCCTATCTCAGTAAACACCTCCAGCCCCTACAACTCTCCCTATCTCTGTAACCTCCTCCAGCCCCTACAACCCTCCCTATCTCAGTAAACACCTCCAGCCCCTACAACCTTCGTATCTCTGGAACATCCTCCAGCCTCTACACCCCTGCCTATCTCTGTAACCGCCTCCAGCCCCTACAACCCTCCCTATCTCTGTAAACTCCTCCAGCCCCCACAACCCTCCCTATCTCTGTAACCTCCTCCAGCCCCTACACCCCTCCCTATCTCTGAAACCTCCTCCAGCCTCTACAGCCCTCCCTATCTCTGTACCCTCCTCCAACCCCTACACCCCTCCCTATCTCTGTAACCTCCTCCCTGTCTCTGTGACCTCCTCCAGCCACTACAAACCTCCCTATCTCTGTAACCTCCTCCAGTCCCTACTCCCCTCCCTATCTCTGTAACCTCCTCCAGCCCCTACACCCCTCCCTATCTCTGTAACCTCCTCCAACGCAACACTCCTCGCTATCTCTGTAACCTCCTCCAGTCCGACACTCCTCCCTATCTCTGTAACCTCCTCCAGCCCCTTCAACCCTCCCTATCTCTGTAACCTCCTCAAGCCCCTACACCCCTCCCTATCTCTGTAACCTCCTCCAGCCCGACACTCCTCCTTATCTCTGTAACCTCCTCCAGCCCGACACTCCTCCCTATCGCTGTAAACTCCTCCAGCCCCTACATCCCTCCCTATCTCTGTAACCTCCTCCAGCCCCTACAACCCTCCCTATATCTGTAACCTCCTACAGCACCTACACCCCTCCCTATCTCTGTAACCTCCTCCAGCCCCTACACGCCTCCCAATCTCCGTAACCTCCTCCTGCCCCTACACCCCTCCCTATTTCAGAAACCTCCTCCAGCCCCTACACCCCTCCTTATATCTGTAACCTCCTCCAGCCCCTACAACCCTCCCTATATCTGTAACCTCCTCCAGCACCTACACCCCTCCCTATCTCTGTAACCTCCTCCAGCCCCTACACGCCTCCCAATCTCTGTAACCTCCTCCAGCCCCTACACCCCTCCCTATTTCAGAAACCTCCTCCAGCCGCTCCCCCCTCCCTATCTCTGTAACCTCCTCCAGCCTCTACAACCCGCCCTATATCTGTAACCTCCTCCGGCCCCTACAACCCTCCCTATCTCTGTAACCTCCTCCAGCCACTACACCCCTCCCTACCTCTGTAACCTCCTCCAGCCCCTACACCCCTCCCTACCTCTGTAACCTCCTCCAGCTCCTACACCCCCCCCCTATCTCTGTAATCTCCTCCAGCCCCCTTCACCCTCCTTATCTCTGTAAACTCCTCCAGCCCCTACACCCCTCCCTATCTCTGTAACCTCCTCCAGCCTCTACATCCCTCCCTATCTCAGTAACCTCCTCCCTGTCCCTGTAACCTCCTCCAGCCGCTACAACGCTCCCTATCTCTGTAACCTCCTCCAGCCCCTACACCGCTCCCCATTTCTGTAACCTCCTCCAGCCCATACAACCCTCCCTATCTCTGTAACGTCCTCCCTGTCTCTGTAACCTCCTCCCTATCTCAGTAACCTCCTCCAGCCCCGACAACCCTCCCTATCTCTGTAATGTCCTCCCTATCTCTGTAACCTCCTCCAGCCCGACACTCCCCCCTATATCTGTAACCTCCTCCAGCCCCTGCAACCCTCCCTATCTCTGTAACCTCCTCCAGCCCCTACACCCCTCCCTATCTCTGTAACCTCCTCCAGCCCGACACTCCTCCCTATCTCTGTAACCTCCTCCAGCCCCTACAACCGTCCCTATCACTGTAACCTCCTCCAGCCCCTATACCCTCCCTATCTCTGTAACGTCCTCCAGCCCCTTCAACCCTCCCTATCTCTGTAAGCTCCTCCAGCCCTTACACCCCTGCCTATCTCTGTAACCTCCTCCAGGCCCCTACATCCTTCCCTATCTCTGTAACCTCCTCCAGACCCTACACCCCTCCCTATCTCTTTAACATCCTCCAGCCTCTACACCCCTGCCTATCTCTGTAACCTCCTCCAGCCCCTACATCGCTCCCTATATCTGTAACCTCCTCCATCCCCTACACCCCTCCCTATCTCTGAAACCTCCTCCTGCTCCTACACCCCTCCCTATCTCTGTAACCTCCTTCAGCCCCGACAACACTCCCTATCTCTGTAACCTCCTCCAGCCCCTACACCCCTCACTATCTTTGTAAACTCCTCCAGCCCCTACAGCCCTCCCTATCTCAGTAAACTCCTCCAGCCTCTACAACCCTCCCTATCTCTGTAACATCCTCCAGCCCCTACAGCCCTCCCTATCTCTGTAACCTCCTCCAGCCTCTACACCCCTCCCTATCTCTGTAACCGCCTCCAGCCCCTACAACCCTCCCTATCTCTGTAACCTCCTCAATATCTCTGTAACCTCCTCCAGCCCCCACAACCCTCCCTATCTCTGAAACCTCCTCCAGCCTCTACACCCCTCCTTATCTCTGTAACCTCCTCCCTGTCTCTGTGACCTCCTCCAGCCCCTACAACCCTCCCTATTTCTGTAACATCCTCCAGTCCCTACTCCCCTCCCTTTCTCTGTAACCTCCTCCAACCCAACACTCCTCGCTATCTCTGTAACCTCCTCCAGCCCGACACTCCTTCCTATCTCTGTAACCTCCTCCAGTCCGACATTCTTCCCTATCTCTGTAACCTCCTCCAACCCCTACAGCCCTCCCTATCTCTGTAACCTCCTCCAGCCCCTACACCCCTCCCGATCTCTGTAACCTCCTCCAGCCCCTACAACCCTCCCTATCTCTGTAACCTCCTCCAGCCCCTTCAACCCTCCCTATCTCTGTAACCTCCTGCTGCCCCGACAACACTCCCTATCTCTGTAACCTCCTCCAGCCCCTACACCCCTCCCTATCTCTGTAACCTCCTCAAGCCCGACACTACTCGCTATCTCTGTAATTTCCTCCAGCCCGACACTCCTCCCTATCTCTGTAACCTCCACTAGCCCGACACTCCTCCCTATCGCTGTAACCTCTTCCAGCCCCTACATCCCTCCCTATCTCTGTAACCTCCTCCAGCCCCTACACCCCTCCCGAACTCTGTAACCTCCTCCAGCCCCTACACCCGTCCCTATCTCTGTAACCTCCTCCAGCCCCTACAACCCTCCCTATATCTGTAACCTCCTCCAGCACCTACACCCCTCCCTATCTCTGTAACCTCCTCCAGCCCCTACACGCCTCCCCATCTCTGTAACATCCTCCAGCCCCTACACCCCTCCCTATCTCAGAAACCTCCTCCAGCCCCTACCCCCTCCCTATCTCTGTAACGTCCTCCAGCCGCTACAACCCTCCCTATCTCTGTAACCTACTCCAGCCACGACACCCCTCCCAATCTCTGTAACCTCCTCCAGCCCCTACAACCCTCCCTATCTCTGTAACCTCCTCCAGACCCTACACCCCTCCCTATCTCTGTAACCTCCTCCAGCCCCTACACCCCTCCCTATCTCTATAACCTCCTCCAGCCTCTACACCCCTCCCTATCTCTGTAACCAACTCCAGCCCCTACACCCCTCCCTATCTCTGTAAATTCCACCATCACCTAGATCCCTCCCTATCTCTGTAACCTCCTCCAGCCCCCTATAACCCTCCCTATCTCTGTAAC
Organism: Carcharodon carcharias; assembly: GCF_017639515.1. Classification (NCBI taxonomy): domain Eukaryota; kingdom Metazoa; phylum Chordata; class Chondrichthyes; order Lamniformes; family Lamnidae; genus Carcharodon; species Carcharodon carcharias. Next base: position 138,461 of record NW_024470774.1, read on the forward strand.
CTCCTCCAGCCCCTGCAACCCTCCCTATCTCTGTAACCTCCTCCAGCTCCTACACCCCTATCTCTGTAACCTCCTCCAGCCCCCTACACGCCTCCGTATCTCTGTAACCTCCTCCAGCCCCTACACTCCTCCCTAACTCTGTAACCTCCCCCAGCCCCACAACCCTCCCTATCTCTGTAACCTCCTCACTATCTCTGTAACCTCCTCCAGCCCCCACAACCCTCCCTATCTCTGAAACCTCCTCCAGCCTCTATACCCCTCCTTATCTCTGTAACATCCTCCCTGTCTCTGTGACCTCCTCCAGCCCCTACAACCCTCCCTATTTCTGTAACCTCCTCCAGTCCCTTCTCCCCTCCCTTTCTCTGTAACCTCCTCCAACCCAACACTCCTCGCTATCTCTGTAACCTCCTCCAGCTCGACACTCCTTCCTATCTCTGTAACCTCCTCCAGTCCGACACTCCTCCCTATCTCTGTAACCTCCTCCAGCCCCTACACCCCTCCCTATCTCTGTAACCTCCTCCAGCCCCTACAACCCTCCCTATCTCTGTAACCTCCTCCAGCCGCTTCCACACTCCCTATCTCTGTAACCTCCTGCTGCCCCGACAACACTCCCTATCTCTGTAACCTCCTCCAGCCCCTACACCCCTCCCTATCTCTGTAACCTCCTCAAGCCCGACACTACTCGCTATCTCTGTAATTTCCTCCAGCCCGACACTCCTCCCTATCTCTGTAACCTCCTCTAGCCAGACACTCCTCCCTATCGCTGTAACCTCTTCCAGCCCCTACATCCCTCCCTATCTCTGTAACCTCCTCCAGCCCCGACACCCCTCCCGAACTCTGTAACCTCCTCCAGCCCCTACACCCGTCCCTATCTCTGTAACCTCCTCCAGCCCCTACAACCCTCCCTATATCTGTAACCTCCTCCAGCCCCTACACGCCTCCCAATCTCTGTAACATCCTCCAGCCCCTACACCCCTCCCTATCTCAAAAAACCTCCTCCAGCCCCTACCCCCTCCCTATCTCTGTAACCTCCTCCAGCCGCTACAACCCTCCCTATCTCTGTAACCTACTCCAGCCACGACACCCCTCCCTATTTCTGTAACCTCCTCCAGCCCCTACAACCCTCCCTATCTCTGTAACCTCCTCCAGACCCTACACACCTCCCTATCTCTGTAACCTCCTCCAGCCCCTACAACCCTCCCTATCTCTATAACCTCCTCCAGCCTCTACACCCCTCCCTATCTCTGTAACCAACTCCAGCCCCTACACCACTCCCTATCTCTGTAACCTCCACAAGCACCTAGATCCCTCCCTATCTCTGTAACCTCCTCCAGGCCCCTATACCCCTCCCTATCTCTGTAACCTCCTCCAGCCCCTGCAACCCTCCCTATCTCTGTAACCTCCTCCAGCCCCCTACACCCCTCCGTATCTCTGTAACCTCCTCCAGCCCCTACACTCCTCCCTAACTCTGTAACCTCCCCCAGCCCCACTACCCTCCCTGTCTCTGTAACCTCCTCCAGCCCCTACACCCCTCCCTATCTCTGTAACCTCCTCCAGCCTCTACACCCTTCCCTATCTCTCTAACATCCTCCCTATCTTGGTAACCTCCTCCAGCCTCTACAGCCCCCCTTTCTCTGTAACCTCCTCCAGCCTCTACACCCCTCCCTATCTCTGTAACCTCCTCCAGCCCCTACACCCCTCCCTATCTCTGTAACCTCCTCCAACCCCTACACCCCTCCCTATCTCTGTAACCTCCTCCAGCCTCTAAACCCCTCCCTATCTCTCTAACCACCTCCCTATCTCTGTAACCTCCTCCAGCCCGACACTCCTCCCTATCTCTGTAACCTCCTCCAGCCCCTACACACCTCCCTATCTCTGTAACCTCCTCCAGCCCCTACATCCCTCCCTATCTCTGTAACCTCCTCCAGCCTCTACACCCCTCCCTATCACTGTAACCTCCTCCAGCCCCTACAAACCTCCCTATCTCTGTAACCTCGTCCAGCCCCTACACCCCTCCCTATCTCTGTAACCTCCTCCAGCCCCTACAACCCTCCCTATCTCTGTAACCTCCTCCAGCTCCTACACCCCTCCCTATCTCTGTAACCTCCTCCAGCCCCTACAACCCTCCCTATCTCTCTAACCTCCTCCAGCTCCTACACCCCTCCCTATCTCTGTAACCTCCTCCAGCTCCTACACTCCTCCCTATCCCTGTAACCTCCTCCAGCCCGACACTCCTCCCTATCTCTGTAACCTCCTCCAGCTCCTACACCCCTCCCTATCTCTGTAACCTCCTCCAGCCCATACACCCTCCCTATCTCTGTAACCTCCTCCAGCCTCTACACCCCTCCCTATCACTGTAACCTCCTCCAGCCCCTACAAACCTCCCTATCTCTGTAACCTCGTCCAGCCCCTACACCCCTCCCTATCTCTGTAACCTCCTCCAGCCCCTACAACCCTCCCTATCTCTGTAACCTCCTCCAGCCCCTACACCCCTCCCTATCTCTGTAACCTCCTCCAGCCCCTACAACCCTCCCAATCTCTGTAACCTCCTCCAGCCCCCTACACCCCTCCCTATCTCTGAAACCTCCTCCAGCCCCTACACCCCTCCCTATCTCCGTAACCTCCTCCAGCACTCTATACCCCTCCCTATCTCTGTAAACTCCTCCAGCCTCTGCACCCCTCCCTATCTCTGTAACCTCCTCCAGCCCCTACACCCCTCCCTATCTCTGTAAACTCCTCCAGCCCCTACACCCCTCCCTATCTCTGTAACCTCCTCCAGCCCCCTACACCCCTCCCTATCTCTGTAAACTCCTCCAGCCCCTACACCCCTCCCTATCTCTGTAACCTCCTCCAGCCCCCTACACCCCTCCCTATCTCTGTAAACTCCTCCAGCCCCTACACCACTCCCTATTTGTAACCTCCTCCAGCCCCTACAACCCTCCCTATCTCTGTAACCTCCTCCAGCCTCTACACCCCTCCCTATCTCAGTAACCTCCTCCCTATCTCTGTAACCTCCTCCAGCCCCTACAACCCTCCCTATCTCTGTAACCTCCTCCAGCCGCTACAACCCTCCCTATCTCTGTAACCTCCTCCAGCCCCTACACTGCTCCCCATTTCTGTAACCTCCTCCTGCCCATACAACCCTCCCTATCACTCTAACCTCCTCCCTGTCTCTGTAAAATCCTCCCTGTCTCTGTAACCTCCTCCAGCCCCTACAACTCTCCTTATCTCTGTAACCTCCTCCAGCCCCGACAACCCTCCCTATCTCTGTAACCTCCTCCATCCCCTACAACCCTCCCTTTCTCTGTAACCTCCTCCAGGCCCTACACCCCTCCCTATCTCTGTAACCTCCTCCAGCCCTCTATACCCCTCCCTATCTCTGTAACCTCCTCCAACCCCTACAACCCTCCCTATATCTGTAAACTCCTCCAGCCTCTACACCCCTCCCTATCTCAGTAACCTCCTCCCTGTCTCTGTAACCTCCTCCCTATCTCAGTAAACTCGTCCAGCCCCGACACCCCTCCCTATCACTGTAACGTCCTCCCTATCTCTGTAACCTCCTCCAGCCCGACACTCCTCCCTATCTCTGTAACCTCCTCCACACCCTACACCCCTCCCTATCTCTGTAACCTCCTCCAGCCCCTACACCCCTCCCTATATCTGTAACCTCCTCCAGCCCCAACACCCCTCCCTATCTCTGTAACCTCCTCCAGCCCCTACATCCCTCCCTATCTCTGTAACCTCCTCCAGCCCCTACACCACTCCCTATCTCTGTAACCTCCTCCAGCCCCCTATACCCCTCCCTATCTCTGTAACCTCCTCCAGCCCCTGCAACCCTCCCTATCTCTGTAACCTCCTCCAGCTCCTACACCCCTATCTCTGTAACCTCCTCCAGCCCCCTACACGCCTCCGTATCTCTGTAACCTCCTCCAGCCCCTACACTCCTCCCTAACTCTGTAACCTCCCCCAGCCCCACAACCCTCCCTATCTCTGTAACCTCCTCCAGCCCCCACAACCCTCCCTATCTCTGAAACCTCCTCCAGCCTCTACACCCCTCCTTATCTCTGTAACATCCTCCCTGTCTCTGTGACCTCCTCCAGCCCCTACAACCCTCCCTATTTCTGTAACCTCCTCCAGTCCCTACTCCCCTCCCTTTCTCTGTAACCTCCTCCAACCCAACACTCCTCGCTATCTCTGTAACCTCCTCCAGCTCGACACTCCTTCCTATCTCTGTAACCTCCTCCAGTCCGACACTCCTCCCGATCTCTGTAACCTCCTCCAGCCCCTACAGCCCTCCCTATCTCTGTAACCTCCTCCAGCCCCTACACCCCTCCCTATCTCTGTAACCTCCTCCAGCCCCTACAACCCTCCCTATCTCTGTAACCTCCTCCAGCCCCTTCCACACTCCCTATCTCTGTAACCTCCTGCTGCCCCGACAACACTCCCTATCTCTGTAACCTCCTCCAGCCCCTACACCCCTCCCTATCTCTGTAACCTCCTCAAGCCCGACACTACTCGCTATCTCTGTAATTTCCTCCAGCCCGACACTCCTCCCTATCTCTGTAACCTCCTCTAGCCAGACACTCCTCCCTATCGCTGTAACCTCTTCCAGCCCCTACATCCCTCCCTATCTCTGTAACCTCCTCCAGCCCCGACACCCCTCCCGAACTCTGTAACCTCCTCCAGCCCCTACACCCGTCCCTATCTCTGTAACCTCCTCCAGCCCCTACAACCCTCCCTATATCTGTAACCTCCTCCAGCCCCTACACGCCTCCCAATCTCTGTAACATCCTCCAGCCCCTACACCCCTCCCTATCTCAAAAAACCTCCTCCAGCCCCTACCCCCTCCCTATCTCTGTAACCTCCTCCAGCCGCTACAACCCTCCCTATCTCTGTAACCTACTCCAGCCACGACACCCCTCCTTATTTCTGTAACCTCCTCCAGCCCCTACAACCCTCCCTATCTCTGTAACCTCCTCCAGACCCTACACACCTCCCTATCTCTGTAACCTCCTCCAGCCCCTACAACCCTCCCTATCTCTATAACCTCCTCCAGCCTCTACACCCCTCCCTATCTCTGTAACCAACTCCAGCCCCTACACCACTCCCTATCTCTGTAACCTCCACAAGCACCTAGATCCCTCCCTATCTCTGTAACCTCCTCCAGGCCCCTATACCCCTCCCTATCTCTGTAACCTCCTCCAGCCCCTGCAACCCTCCCTATCTCTGTAACCTCCTCCAGCCCCCTACACCCCTCCGTATCTCTGTAACCTCCTCCAGCCCCTACACTCCTCCCTAACGCTGTAACCTCCCCCAGCCCCACTACCCTCCCTGTCTCTGTAACCTCCTCCAGCCCCTACACTCCTCCCTAACTCTGTAACCTCCCCCAGCCCCTACACCCCTCCCTATCTCTGTAACCTCCTCCAGCCTCTACACCCTTCCCTATCTCTCTAACATCCTCCCTATCTTGGTAACCTCCTCCAGCCTCTACAGCCCCCCTTTCTCTGTAACCTCCTCCAGCCTCTACACCCCTCCCTATCTCTGTAACCTCCTCCAGCCCCTACACCCCTCCCTATCTCTGTAACCTCCTCCAACCCCTACACCCCTCCCTATCTCTGTAACCTCCTCCAGCCTCTAAACCCCTCCCTATCTCTCTAACCACCTCCCTATCTCTGTAACCTCCTCCAGCCCGACACTCCTCCCTATCTCTGTAACCTCCTCCAGCCCCTACACACCTCCCTATCTCTGTAACCTCCTCCAGCCTCTACACCCTTCCCTATCTCTCTAACATCCTCCCTATCTTGGTAACCTCCTCCAGCCTCTACAGCCCCCCTTTCTCTGTAACCTCCTCCTGCCTCTACACCCCTCCCTATCTCTGTAACCTCCTCCAGCCCCTACAACCCTCCCTATCTCTGTAACATCCTCCATCCCCCTACAATCCATCCCTATCTCTGTAACCTCCTCAAGCCTGACACCCCTCCTATCTCTGTAACCTCCTCCAGCCCCTACAGCCCTCCCTATCTCTGTTACCTCCTCCAGCCTCTACACCTCTCCTTATCTCTGTAACCTCCACCTGCCCCTACACCCCTCCCTATCTTTGTAACCTCCTCCAATCCCTACACACCTCCCTATCTCTGTAACCTCCTCCCTATCTCTGTAACCTTCTCCAGCCCGACACTCCCCCCATCTCTGAAACCTCCTCCAGCCCCTACAACCCTCCCTATCTCTGTAACCTCCTCCAGACCCTACAACCCTCCCTATGTCTGTAACCTCCTCCAACCCCTACACCCCTCCCTATCTCTGTAACCTCCTCCAGCCCCTACAATCCTCCCTATCTCCGTAACCTCCTCCAACCCCTACAGCCCTCCCAATCTCTGTAAACTCCTCCAGCCTCTACACCCCTCCCTATCTCTGTAAATTCCTCCAGCCCCTACACCCCTCACTATCTCTGTAACCTCCTCCCTATCTCAGTAAGCTCCTTCAGCCTCTACAACCCTCCCTATCTCTGTAACCTCCTGCAGCCCCTACAACCCTCCCTATCTCTGTAAACTCCTCCCTATCTCTGTAACCTCCTCCAGCCCGACACTCCTCCCTATCTCTGTAACCTCCTCCAGCCTCTGCAACCCTCCCTATCTCTGTAAACTCCTCCAGCCCCTACAGCCCTCCCTATCTCTGTACCCTCCTCCAGCCCCTACACCCCTCCCTATCTCAGTAAACACCTCCAGCCCCTACAACTCTCCCTATCTCTGTAACCTCCTCCAGCCCCTACAACCCTCCCTATCTCAGTAAACACCTCCAGCCCCTACAACCTTCGTATCTCTGGAACATCCTCCAGCCTCTACACCCCTGCCTATCTCTGTAACCGCCTCCAGCCCCTACAACCCTCCCTATCTCTGTAAACTCCTCCAGCCCCCACAACCCTCCCTATCTCTGTAACCTCCTCCAGCCCCTACACCCCTCCCTATCTCTGAAACCTCCTCCAGCCTCTACAGCCCTCCCTATCTCTGTACCCTCCTCCAACCCCTACACCCCTCCCTATCTCTGTAACCTCCTCCCTGTCTCTGTGACCTCCTCCAGCCACTACAAAACTCCCTATCTCTGTAACCTCCTCCAGTCCCTACTCCCCTCCCTATCTCTGTAACCTCCTCCAGCCCCTACACCCCTCCCTATCTCTGTAACCTCCTCCAACGCAACACTCCTCGCTATCTCTGTAACCTCCTCCAGTCCGACACTCCTCCCTATCTCTGAAACCTCCTCCAGCCCCTACACCCCTCCTTATGTCTGTAACCTCCTCCAGACCCTACAACCCTCCCTATCTCTGTAACCTCCTCCAGCCCCTTCAACCCTCCCTATCTCTGTAACCTCCTCAAGCCCCTACACCCCTCCCTATCTCTGTAACCTCCTCCAGCCCGACACTCCTCCTTATCTCTGTAACCTCCTCCAGCCCGACACTCCTCCCTATCGCTGTAAACTCCTCCAGCCCCTACATCCCTCCCTATCTCTGTAACCTCCTCCAGCCCCTACAACCCTCCCTATATCTGTAACCTCCTCCAGCCCCTACACCCCTCCTTATATCTGTAACCTCCTCCAGCCCCTACAACCCTCCCTATATCTGTAACCTCCTCCAGCACCTACACCCCTCCCTATCTCTGTAACCTCCTCCAGCCCCTACACGCCTCCCAATCTCTGTAACCTCCTCCAGCCCCTACACCCCTCCCTATTTCAGAAACCTCCTCCAGCCGCTCCCCCCTCCCTATCTCTGTAACCTCCTCCAGCCTCTACAACCCGCCCTATATCTGTAACCTCCTCCGGCCCCTACAACCCTCCCTATCTCTGTAACCTCCTCCAGCCACTACACCCTTCCCTACCTCTGTAACCTCCTCCAGCCCCTACACCCCTCCCTATCTCTGTAACCTCCTCCAGCCCCTACACCCCTCCCTACCTCTGTAACCTCCTCCAGCTCCTACACCCCCCCCCTATCTCTGTAATCTCCTCCAGCCCCCTTCACCCTCCTTATCTCTGTAAACTCCTCCAGCCCCTACACCCCTCCCTATCTCTGTAACCTCCTCCAGCCTCTACATCCCTCCCTATCTCAGTAACCTCCTCCCTGTCCCTGTAACCTCCTCCAGCCGCTACAACGCTCCCTATCTCTGTAACCTCCTCCAGCCCCTACACCGCTCCCCATTTCTGTAACCTCCTCCAGCCCATACAACCCTCCCTATCTCTGAAACCTCCTCCAGCCCCTACAACTCTCCCTATCTCTGTAACGTCCTCCCTGTCTCTGTAACCTCCTCCCTATCTCAGTAACCTCCTCCAGCCCCGACAACCCTCCCTATCTCTGTAATGTCCTCCCTATCTCTGTAACCTCCTCCAGCCCGACACTCCCCCCTATATCTGTAACCTCCTCCAGCCCCTGCAACCCTCCCTATCTCTGTAACCTCCTCCAGCCCCTACACCCCTCCCTATCTCTGTAACCTCCTCCAGCCCGACACTCCTCCCTATCTCTGTAACCTCCTCCAGCCCCTACAACCGTCCCTATCACTGTAACCTCCTCCAGCCCCTATACCCTCCCTATCTCTGTAACGTCCTCCAGCCCCTTCAACCCTCCCTATCTCTGTAAGCTCCTCCAGCCCTTACACCCCTGCCTATCTCTGTAACCTCCTCCAGGCCCCTACATCCTTCCCTATCTCTGTAACCTCCTCCAGACCCTACACCCCTCCCTATCTCTTTAACATCCTCCAGCCTCTACACCCCTGCCTATCTCTGTAACCTCCTCCAGCCCCTACATCGCTCCCTATATCTGTAACCTCCTCCATCCCCTACACCCCTCCCTATCTCTGAAACCTCCTCCTGCTCCTACACCCCTCCCTATCTCTGTAACCTCCTTCAGCCCCGACAACACTCCCTATCTCTGTAACCTCCTCCAGCCCCTACACCACTCACTATCTTTGTAAACTCCTCCAGCCCCTACAGCCCTCCCTATCTCAGTAAACTCCTCCAGCCTCTACAACCCTCCCTATCTCTGTAACATCCTCCAGCCCCTAGAGCCCTCCCTATCTCTGTAACCTCCTCCAGCCTCTACACCCCTCCCTATCTCTGTAACCGCCTCCAGCCCCTACAACCCTCCCTATCTCTGTAACCTCCTCAATATCTCTGTAACCTCCTCCAGCCCCCACAACCCTCCCTATCTCTGAAACCTCCTCCAGCCTCTACACCCCTCCTTATCTCTGTAACCTCCTCCCTGTCTCTGTGACCTCCTCCAGCCCCTACAACCCTCCCTATTTCTGTAACATCCTCCAGTCCCTACTCCCCTCCCTTTCTCTGTAACCTCCTCCAACCCAACACTCCTCGCTATCTCTGTAACCTCCTCCAGCCCGACACTCCTTCCTATCTCTGTAACCTCCTCCAGTCCGACATTCTTCCCTATCTCTGTAACCTCCTCCAACCCCTACAGCCCTCCCTATCTCTGTAACCTCCTCCAGCCCCTACACCCCTCCCGATCTCTGTAACCTCCTCCAGCCCCTACAACCCTCCCTATCTCTGTAACCTCCTCCAGCCCCTTCAACCCTCCCTATCTCTGTAACCTCCTGCTGCCCCGACAACACTCCCTATCTCTGTAACCTCCTCCAGCCCCTACACCCCTCCCTATCTCTGTAACCTCCTCCAGCCCCTACACCCCTCCCTATCTCTGTAACCTCCTCAAGCCCGACACTACTCGCTATCTCTGTAATTTCCTCCAGCCCGACACTCCTCCCTATCTCTGTAACCTCCACTAGCCCGACACTCCTCCCTAACGCTGTAACCTCTTCCAGCCCCTACATCCCTCCCTATCTCTGTAACCTCCTCCAGCCCCTACAACCCTCCCTATATCTGTAACCTCCTCCAGCACCTACACCCCTCCCTATCTCTGTAACCTCCTCCAGCCCCTACACGCCTCCCCATCTCTGTAACATCCTCCAGCCCCTACACCCCTCCCTATCTCAGAAACCTCCTCCAGCCCCTACCCCCTCCCTATCTCTGTAACCTACTCCAGCCACGACACCCCTCCCAATCTCTGTAACCTCCTCCAGCCCCTACAACCCTCCCTATCTCTGTAACCTCCTCCAGACCCTACACCCCTCCCTATCTCTGTAATCTCCTCCAGCCCCTACACCCCTCCCTATCTCTATAACCTCCTCCAGCCTCTACACCCCTCCCTATCTCTGTAACCAACTCCAGCCCCTACACCCCTCCCTATCTCTGTAAATTCCACCATCACCTAGATCCCTCCCTATCTCTGTAACCTCCTCCAGCCCCCTATACCCCTCCCTATCTCTGTAACCTCCTCCAGCCCCTGCAACCCTCCCTATCTCTGTAACCTCCTCCAGCTCCTACACCCCTATCTCTGTAACCTCCTCCAGCCCCCTACACGCCTCCGTATCTCTGTAACCTCCTCCAGCCCCTACACTCCTCCCTAACTCTGTAACCTCCCCCAGCCCCACAACCCTCCCTATCTCTGTAACCTCCTCCAGCCCCTACAACCCTCCCTATCTCTGTAACCTCCTCACTATCTCTGTAACCTCCTCCAGCCCCCACAACCCTCCCTATCTCTGAAACCTCCTCCAGCCTCTACACCCCTCCTTATCTCTGTAACATCCTCCCTGTCTCTGTGACCTCCTCCAGCCCCTACAACCCTCCCTATTTCTGTAACCTCCTCCAGTCCCTACTCCCCTCCCTTTCTCTGTAACCTCCTCCAACCCAACACTCCTCGCTATCTCTGTAACCTCCTCCAGCTCGACACTCCTTCCTATCTCTGTAACCTCCTCCAGTCCGACACTCCTCCCTATCTCTGTAACCTCCTCCAGCCCCTACAGCCCTCCCTATCTCTGTAACCTCCTCCAGCCCCTACACCCCTCCCTATCTCTGTAACCTCCTCCAGGCCCTACAACCCTCCCTATCTCTGTAACCTCCTCCAGCCCCTTCCACACTCCCTATCTCTGTAACCTCCTGCTGCCCCGGCAACACTCCCTATCTCTGTAACCTCCTCCAGCCCCTACACCCCTCCCTATCTCTGTAACCTCCTCAAGCCCGACACTACTCGCTATCTCTGTAATTTCCTCCAGCCCGACACTCCTCCCTATCTCTGTAACCTCCTCTAGCCAGACACTCCTCCCTATCGCTGTAACCTCTTCCAGCCCCTACATCCCTCCCTATCTCTGTAACCTCCTCCAGCTCCGACACCCCTCCCGAACTCTGTAACCTCCTCCAGCCCCTACACCCGTCCCTATCTCTGTAACCTCCTCCAGCCCCTACAACCCTCCCTATATCTGTAACCTCCTCCAGCCCCTACACCCCTCCCTATCTCTGTAACCTCCTCCAGCCCCTACAACCCTTCCTATCTCTGTAACCTCATCCAGCCCGTAAAACCCTCCCTATCTCTGTAACCTCCTCCAGCCCCTACACGCCTCCCAATCTCTGTAACATCCTCCAGCCCCTACACCCCTCCCTATCTCAAAAAACCGCCTCCAGCCCCTACCCCCTCCCTATCTCTGTAACCTCCTCCAGCCGCTACAACCCTCCCTATCTCTGTAACCTACTCCAGCCACGACACCCCTCCCTATTTCTGTAACCTCCTCCAGCCCCTACAACCCTCCCTATCTCTGTAACCTCCTCCAGACCCTACACACCTCCCTATCTCTGTAACCTCCTCCAGCCCCTACAACCCTCCCTATCTCTATAACCTCCTCCAGCCTCTACACCCCTCCCTATCTCTGTAACCAACTCCAGCCCCTACACCACTCCCTATCTCTGTAACCTCCACAAGCACCTAGATCCCTCCCTATCTCTGTAACCTCCTCCAGGCCCCTATACCCCTCCCTATCTCTGTAACCTCCTCCAGCCCCTGCAAACCTCCCTATCTCTGTAACCTCCTCCAGCCCCTACACTCCTCCCTAACTCTGTAACCTCCCCCAGCCCCTACACCCCACCCTATCTCTGTAACCTCCTCCAGCCTCTACACCCTTCCCTATCTCTCTAACATCCTCCCTATCTTGGTAACCTCCTCCAGCCTCTACAGCCCCCCTTTCTCTGTAACCTCCTCCAGCCTCTACACCCCTCCCTATCTCTGTAACCTCCTCCAGCCCCTACACCCCTCCCTATCTCTGTAACCTCCTCCAACCCCTACACCCCTCCCTATCTTTGTAACCTCCTCCAGCCTCTAAACCCCTCCCTATCTCTCTAACCACATCCCTATCTCTGTAACCTCCTCCAGCCCGACACTCCTCCCTATCTCTGTAACCTCCTCCAGCCCCTACACACCTCCCTATCTCTGTAACCTCCTCCAGCCCCTACATCCCTCCCTATCTCTGTAACCTCCTCCAGCCTCTACACCCCTCCCTATCACTGTAACCTCCTCCAGCCCCTACAAACCTCCCTATCTCTGTAACCTCGTCCAGCCCCTACACCCCTCCCTATCTCTGTAACCTCCTCCAGCCCCTACAACCCTCCCTATCTCTGTAACCTCCTCCAGCTCCTACACCCCTCCCTATCTCTGTAACCTCCTCCAGCCCCTACAACCCTCCCTATCTCTGTAACCTCCTCCAGCTCCTACACCCCTCCCTATCTCTGTAACCTCCTCCAGCTCCTACACTCCTCCCTATCCCTGTAACCTCCTCCAGCCCATACACCCTCCCTATCACTGTAACCTCCTCCAGCCTCTACACCCCTCCCTATCACTGTAACCTCCTCCAGCCCCTACAAACCTCCCTATCTCTGTAACCTCGTCCAGCCCCTACACCCCTCCCTATCTCTGTAACCTCCTCCAGCCCCTACAACCCTCCCTATCTCTGTAACCTCCTCCAGCCCCTACACCCCTCCCTATCTCTGTAACCTCCTCCAGCCCCTACAACCCTCCCAATCTCTGTAACCTCCTCCAGCCCCCTACACCCCTCCCTATCTCTGAAACCTCCTCCAGCCCCTACACCCCTCCCTATCTCCGTAACCTCCTCCAGCACTCTATACCCCTCCCTATCTCTGTAACCTCCTCCAGCCCCTACACCCCTCCCTATCTCTGTAACCTCCTCCAGCCCCTACACCCCTCCCTATCTCAGTAAACTCGTCCAGCCCCGACACCCCTCCCTATCACTGTAACGTCCTCCCTATCTCTGTAACCTCCTCCAGCCCGACACTCCTCCCTATCTCTGTAACCTTCTCCAGCCCCTACACCCGTCCCTATATCTGTAACCTCCTCCAGCACCTACACCCCTCCCTATCTCTGTAACCTCCTCCAGCCCCTACACCCCTCCCTATCTCAGTAAACTCGTCCAGCCCCGACACCCCTCCCTATCACTGTAACGTCCTCCCTATCTCTGTAACCTCCTCCAGCCCGACACTCCTCCCTATCTCTGTAACCTTCTCCAGCCCCTACACCCGTCCCTATATCTGTAACCTCCTCCAGCACCTACACCCCTCCCTATCTCTGTAACCTCCTCCAGCCCCTACACGCCTCCCCATCTCTGTAACATCCTCCAGCCCCTACACCCCTCCCTATCTCAGAAACCTCCTCCAGCCCCTACCCCCTCCCTATCTCTGTAACGTCCTCCAGCCGCTACAACCCTCCCTATCTCTGTAACCTACTCCAGCCACGACACCCCTCCCAATCTCTGTAACCTCCTCCAGCCCCTACAACACTCCCTATCTCTGTAACCTCCTCCAGACCCTACACCCCTCCCTATCTCTGTAACCTCCTCCAGCCCCTACACCCCTCCCTATCTCTATAACCTCCTCCAGCCTCTACACCCCTCCCTATCTCTGTAACCAACTCCAGCCCCTACACCCCTCCCTATCTCTGTAAATTCCACCATCACCTAGATCCCTCCCTATCTCTGTAACCTCCTCCAGCCCCCTATACCCCTCCCTATCTCTGTAACCTCCTCCAGCCCCTGCAACCCTCCCTATCTCTGTAACCTCCTCCAGCTCCTACACCCCTATCTCTGTAACCTCCTCCAGCCCCCTACACGCCTCCGTATCTCTGTAACCTCCTCCAGCCCCTACACTCCTCCCTAACTCTGTAACCTCCCCCAGCCCCACAACCCTCCCTATCTCTGTAACCTCCTCCAGCCCCTACAACCCTCCCTATCTCTGTAACCTCCTCACTATCTCTGTAACCTCCTCCAGCCCCCACAACCCTCCCTATCTCTGAAACCTCCTCCAGCCTCTACACCCCTCCTTATCTCTGTAACATCCTCCCTGTCTCTGTGACCTCCTCCAGCCCCTACAACCCTCCCTATTTCTGTAACCTCCTCCAGTCCCTACTCCCCTCCCTTTCTCTGTAACCTCCTCCAACCCAACACTCCTCGCTATCTCTGTAACCTCCTCCAGCTCGACACTCCTTCCTATCTCTGTAACCTCCTCCAGACCGACACTCCTCCCGATCTCTGTAACCTCCTCCAGCCCCTACAGCCCTCCCTATCTCTGTAACCTCCTCCAGCCCCTACACCCCTCCCTATCTCTGTAACCTCCTCCAGCCCCTACAACCCTCCCTATCTCTGTAACCTCCTCCAGCCCCTTCCACACTCCCTATCTCTGTAACCTCCTGCTGCCCCGACAACACTCCCTATCTCTGTAACCTCCTCGAGCCCCTACACCCCTCCCTATCTCTGTAACCTCCTCAAGCCCGACACTACTCGCTATCTCTGTAATTTCCTCCAGCCCGACACTCCTCCCTATCTCTGTAACCTCCTCTAGCCAGACACTCCTCCCTATCGCTGTAACCTCTTCCAGCCCCTACATCCCTCCCTATCTCTGTAACCTCCTCCAGCCCCGACACCCCTCCCGAACTCTATAACCTCGTCCAGCCCCTACACCCGTCCCTATCTCTGTAACCTCCTCCAGCCCCTACAACCCTCCCTATATCTGTAACCTCCTCCAGCCCTTACACGCCTCCCAATCTCTGTAACATCCTCCAGCCCCTACACCCCTCCCTATCTCAAAAAACCTCCTCCAGCCCCTACCCCCTCCCTATCTCTGTAACCTCCTCCAGCCGCTACAACCCTCCCTATCTCTGTAACCTACTCCAGCCACGACACCCCTCCCTATTTCTGTAACCTCCTCCAGCCCCTACACCCCTCCCTATCTCCGTAACCTCCTCCAGCCCCTACAACCCTCCCTATCTCTGTAACCTCCTCCAGACCCTACACACCTCCCTATCTCTGTAACCTCCTCCAGCCCCTACAACCCTCCCTATCTCTATAACCTCCTCCAGCCTCTACACCCCTCCCTATCTCTGTAACCAACTCCAGCCCCTACACCACTCCCTATCTCTGTAACCTCCACAAGCACCTAGATCCCTCCCTATCTCTGTAACCTCCTCCAGGCCCCTATACCCCTCCCTATCTCTGTAACCTCCTCCAGCCCCTGCAACCCTCCCTATCTCTGTAACCTCCTCCAGCTCCTACACCCCTATCTCTGTAACCTCCTCCAGCCCCCTACACCCCTCCGTATCTCTGTAACCTCCTCCAGCCCCTACACTCCTCCCTAACTCTGTAACCTCCCCCAGCCCCACTACCCTCCCTATCTCTGTAACCTCCTCCAGCCCCTACACTCCTCCCTATCTCTGTAACCTCCTCCAGCCTCTACACCCTTCCCTATCTCTCTAACATCCTCCCTATCTTGGTAACCTCCTCCAGCCTCTACAGCCTCCCTTTCTCTGTAACCTCCTCCAGCCTCTACACCCCTCCCTATCTCTGTAACCTCCTCCAGCCCCTACACCCCTCCCTATCTCTGTAACCTCCTCCAACCCCTACACCCCTCCCTATCTCTGTAACCTCCTCCAGCCTCTAAACCCCTCCCTATCTCTCTAACCACCTCCCTATCTCTGTAACCTCCTCCAGCCCGACACTCCTCCCTATCTCTGTAACCTCCTCCAGCCCCTACACACCTCCCTATCTCTGTAACCTCCTCCAGCCCCTACATCCCTCCCTATCTCTGTAACCTCCTCCAGCCTCTACACCCCTCCCTATCTCTGTAACCTCCTCCAGCCTCTAAACCCCTCCCTATCTCTGTAACCTCCTCCAGCCTCTAAACCCCTCCCTATCTCTCTAACCACCTCCCTATCTCTGTAACCTCCTCCAGCCCGACACTCCTCCCTATCTCTGTAACCTCCTCCAGCCCCTACACACCTCCCTATCTCTGTAACCTCCTCCAGCCCCTACATCCCTCCCTATCATTGTAACCTCCTCCAGCCCCTACAAACCTCCCTATCTCTGTAACCTCGTCCAGCCCCTAAACCCCTCCCTATCTCTGTAACCTCCTCCAGGCCCTACAACCCTCCCTATCTCTGTAACCTCCTCCAGCTCCTACACCCCTCCCTATCTCTGTAACCTCCTCCAGCCCCTACAACCCTCCCTATCTCTGTAACCTCCTCCAGCTCCTACACCCCTCCCTATCTCTGTAACCTCCTCCAGCTCCTACACTCCTCCCTATCCCTGTAACCTCCTCCAGCCCATACACCCTCCCTATCTCTGTAACCTCCTCCAGCCTCTACACCCCTCCCTATCACTGTAACCTCCTCCAGCCCCTACAAACCTCCCTATCTCTGTAACCTCGTCCAGCCCCTACACCCCTCCCTATCTCTGTAACCTCCTCCAGCCCCTACAACCCTCCCTATCTCTGTAACCTCCTCCAGCCCCTACACCCCTCCCTATCTCTGTAACCTCCTCCAGCCCCTACAACCCTCCCAATCTCTGTAACCTCCTCCAGCCCCCTACACCCCTCCCTATCTCTGAAACCTCCTCCAGCCCCTACACCCCTCCCTATCTCCGTAACCTCCTCCAGCACTCTATACCCCTCCCTATCTCTGTAAACTCCTCCAGCCTCTGCACCCCTCCCTATCTCTGTAACCTCCTCCAGCCCCTACACCCCTCCCTATCTCTGTAAACTCCTCCAGCCCCTACACCCCTCCCTATCTCTGTAACCTCCTCCAGCCCCCTACACCCCTCCCTATCTCTGTAAACTCCTCCAGCCCCTACACCACTCCCTATTTGTAACCTCCTCCAGCCCCTACAACCCTCCCTATCTCTGTAACCTCCTCCAGCCTCTACACCCCTCCCTATCTCAGTAACCTCCTCCCTATCTCTGTAACCTCCTCCAGCCCCTACAACCCTCCCTATCTCTGTAACCTCCTCCAGCCGCTACAACCCTCCCTATCTCTGTAACCTCCTCCAGCCCCTACACTGCTCCCCATTTCTGTAACCTCCTCCTGCCCATACAACCCTCCCTATCACTCTAACCTCCTCCCTGTCTCTGTAAAATCCTCCCTGTCTCTGTAACCTCCTCCAGCCCCTACAACTCTCCTTATCTCTGTAACCTCCTCCAGCCCCGACAACCCTCCCTATCTCTGTAACCTCCTCCATCCCCTACAACCCTCCCTTTCTCTGTAACCTCCTCCAGCCCCTACACCCCTCCCTATCTCTGTAACCTCCTCCAGCCCTCTATACCCCAACCTATCTCTGTAACCTCCACCAACCCCTACAACCCTCCCTATCTCTGTAAACTCCTCCAGCCTCTACACCCCTCCCTATCTCAGTAACCTCCTCCCTGTTTCTGTAACCTCCTCCAGCCGCTACAACCCTCCCTATCTCTGTAACCTCCTCCCTATCTCAGTAAACTCGTCCAGCCCCGACACCCCTCCCTATCACTGTAACGTCCTCCCTATCTCTGTATCCTCCTCCAGACCCTACACCCCTCCCTATCTCTGTAACCTCCTCCAGCCCCTACACCCCTCCCTATA
Organism: Carcharodon carcharias; assembly: GCF_017639515.1. Taxonomy (NCBI): domain Eukaryota; kingdom Metazoa; phylum Chordata; class Chondrichthyes; order Lamniformes; family Lamnidae; genus Carcharodon; species Carcharodon carcharias. The sequence goes on from NW_024470774.1 coordinate 156,228, forward strand.
TCTGTAACCTCCTCCAGCCCCAACACCCCTCCCTATCTCTGTAACCTTCTCCAGCCCCTACACCCCTCCCTATCTCTGTAACATCCTCCAGCCCCTACACCCCTCCCTATCTCCGTAACCTCCTCCAGCACTCTATGCCCCTCCCTATCTCTGTAACCTCCTCCAGCACCTACACCACTCCCAATCTCTGTAACCACCTGCAGCCCCTACACCCCTCCCTATCACTGTAACCTCTTCCAGCCCCTCCACCCCTCCCTATCTCTGTAAACTCCTCCAGCCCCTACACCACTCCCTATCTGTAACCTCCTCCAGCCCCTACAACCCTCCCTATCTCAGTAACCTCCTCCCGATCTCTGTAACCTCCTCCAGCCCCTACAACCCTCCCTATCTCTGTAACCTCCTCCAGCCGCTACAACCCTCCCTATCTCTGTAACCTCCTCCAGCCCCTGCACTGCTCCCCATTTCTGTAACCTCCTCCTGCCCATACAACCCTCCCTATCTCTGTAACCTCCTCTAGCCCCTACAACCCTCCCTATCTCTCTAACCTCCTCCCTGTCTCTGTAAAATCCTCCCTGTCTCTGTTCCTCCTCCAGCCCCTTCAACTCTCCTTTTTTCTGTAACCTCCTCCAGCCCCGACAACCCTCCCTATCTCTGTAACCTCCTCCATCCCCAAAACTCTCCCTTTCTCTGTAACCTCCTCCAGCCCCTACACCCCTCCCTATCTCTGTAACCTCCTCCAGCCGCTACAACCCTCCCTATCTCTGTAACCTCCTCCTTATCTCAGTAAACTCGTCCAGCCCCGACACCCCTCCCTATCTCTGTAACGTCCTCCCTATCTCTGTAACCTCCTCCAGCCCGACACTCCTCCCTATCTCTGTAACCTCCTCCAGACCCTACAACCGTCCCTATCTCTGTAACTACTCCAGCACCTACAACCTTCCCTATCTCTGTAACCTCCTCCAGCCCCTATACCCCTCCCTATCTCTGTAAGCTCCTCCAGCCCCTACAACACTCCCTATCTCTGTAACCTTCTCCAGCCCCTACAACCGTCCCTATCTCTGTAACCTCCTCCAGCCCCTACACCCCTCCCTATCTCTGTAACCTCCTCCAGCCCCTACACCCCTCTCTATCTCTGTAACCTCCTCCAGCCCCCTACACCCCTCCCTATCTCTGTAACCTCCTCCAGCCCCTACAACCCTCCCTATCTCTGTAACCTCCTCCAGCCCCTCCACCCCTCCCTATCTCTTTAACCTCCTCCAACCCCTACACCCCTCCCTATCTCTGTAACCTCCTCCAGCCCCGACAACCCTCCCTATCTCAGTAACCTCCTCCAGCCCCTACACCCCTCCCTATCTCTGTAACCTCCTCCAGCCCCTACACCCCTCCCTATCTCTGTAACCTCCTCCTGCCCCGACAACCCTCCCTATCTCAGTAACCTCCTCCAGCCCCTACACCCCTCCCTATCTCTGTAACCTCCTCCAGCCCCTACAACCCTCCCTATCTCTGTAACCTCCTCCAGCCCCTCCACCCCTCCCTATCTCTTTAACCTCCTCCAGCCTCTACACCCCTCCCTATCTCTGTAACCTCCTCCATCCCCTACATGCCTCCCAATCTCTGTAACCTACTCCAGCCCCTACACCCCTCCTTATCTCTGAAACCTCCACCAGCTTGTACACCCCTCCCTATCTCTGTAACCTCCTTCAGCCCCGACAACCCTACCTATCTCTGTAACCTCCTCCAGCCGCTACACCCCTCCCTATCTCTGTAACCTCCTCCAGACCCTACAATCCTCCCTATCTCTCTAACCTCCTCCCTGTCTCTGTAACATCCTCCCTGTCTCTGTAACCTACTCCAGCCCCTACAACCCTCCCTATCTCTGTAACCTCCTCCAGCCCCTACAACCCTTCCTATCTCTGTAACCTCCTCCAGCCCGACACTCCTCACTATCTCTGTAACCTCCTCCAGCCCCTACAACTGTCCCTATCTCTGTAACCACCTCCAGCTCCGACCACGCTCCATATCTCTGTAACCTCCTCCTGCCCCTACAACCCTCCGTATCTCTGTACCCTCCTCCAGCCCCTACACCCCTCCCTATCTCTGTAACCTCCTCCTGCCCCTACCACCCTCCCTATCTCTGTAACCTCCTCCAGCTGCTACACCACTCCCAATCTCTGTAACCACCTCCAGCCCCTACACCCCTACCTATCTCTGTAACCTCCTCCAGCCCCTACACCCCTCCCTATCTCCGTAACCTCCTCCAGCCCCTATTCCCCTCCCTATCTCTGTAAGCTCCTCCAGCCCCTACAACCCTCCCTTTTCTGTACGTTCCTCCAGCCCCTACACCCCTTCCTATCTCTGTAACCTCCTCCAGCCCCTACACCCCTCACTATCTCTGTAACCTCCTCCAGCCCCTACAACCCTCACTATCTCTGTAACTTCCTCCAGCCGCTACACCCCTCCCAATCTCTGTAACCACCTCCAGCCCGTACACCCCTCCCTATCTCTGTAACATTCTCCAGCCCCCACACCCCTCCCTATCTCCATAATCTCCTCCAGCCCCTATACCCCTCCCTATCTCTGTAATCTCCTCCAGCCCCTACAACCTTCCCTATCTCTGTAAACTCCTCCAAACCCTACGCCCCTGCCTATCTCTGTAACCTCCTCCAGCCCCTACAACCCTCCCTATCTCTGTAACCTCCTCCAGCCCCTACAACCCTTCCTATCTCTGTAACCTCCTCCAGCCCGACACTCCTCACTATCTCTGTAACCTCCTCCAGCCCCTACAACCGTCCCTATCTCTGTAACCTCCTCCAGCTCCGACCACGCTCCATATCTCTGTAACCTCCTCCTGCCCCTACAACCCTCCGTATCTCTGTAACCTCCTCCAGCCCCTACACCCCTCGGTATCTCTGTAACCTCCTCCAGCCCCTACACCCCTCCCTATCTCTGTAACCTCCTTCAGCCACTACACCCCTCCCTATCTCTGTAACTTCCTCCAGCTGCTACACCACTCCCAATCTCTGTAACCACCTCCAGCCCCTACACCCCTACCTATCTCTGTAACATCCACCAGCCCCTACACCCCTCCCTATCTCCGTAACCTCCTCCAGCCCCTATACCCCTCCCTATCTCTGTAACCTCCTCCAGCCCCTACAACCCTCCCTTGTCTGTACGTTCCTCCAGCCCCTACACCCATGCCTATCTCTGTAACCTCCTCCAGCCCCCTACACCCCTCACTATCTCTGTAACCTCCTCCAGCCCCTACACCCCTCCCTATCTCTTTAACCTCCTCCAGCCCCTACACCCCTCCCTATCTCTGTAACCTCCTCCATCCCCTACATGCCTCCCAATCTCTGTAACCTCCTCCAGCCCCTACACGCCTCCCTATCTCTGAAACCTCCACCAGCTCCTACACCCCTCCCTATCTCTGTAACCTCCTTCAGCCCCGACAACCCTCCCTATCTCAATAACCTCCTCCAGCCCCTACACTCCTCCCTATCACTGTAACCTCCTCCAGCCCCTACAACCCTCCCTATCTCTGTAACCTCCTCCAGCCCCTCCACCCCTCCCTATCTCTATAAACTCCTGCAGCCCCTACAGCCCTCCCTATCTCAGTAACCTCCTCCAGCCCCTACAATCCTCCCTATCTCTGTAACCTCCTCCAGCCCCTACACCCCTCCCTATCTCTGTAACCTCCTCCTGCCTCTACACCCCTCCCTATCTCTGTAACCTCCTCCAGCCCCTACCCCTTCCCTATCTCTGTAACCTCCTCCATCCCCTACATGCCTCCCAATCTCTGTAACCGCCTCCAGCCCCTACACCCCTCCCTATCTCTGTAACCTCCTCCAGCCTCTACACCCCTCCATATCTCTGTAACCTCCTCCCTATCTCTGTAACCGCCTCCAGCACCTACAACGCCCCCTATCTCTGTAACCTCCTCCCTATCTCTGTAACCTCCACCCTATCTCTGTAACCTCCTCCAGCCCCACAACCCTCCCTATCTCTGTAACCTCCTCCAGCCCCTACACCCCTCCCTATCTCTGTAACCTCCTCCAGCCTCTACACTCCTCCCTATCTCTGTAACCTCCTCCCTGTCTCTGCGACCTCCACCAGCCCCTACAACACTCCCTATCTCTGTAACCTCCTCCAGTCCCTACTCCCCTCCCTATCTTTGTAACCTCCTCCAACCCCTATACCCCTCCCTATCTCTGTAACCTCCTCCAGTCACTACTCCCCTCCCTATCTCTGTAACATCCTCCAGCCCCTACAACCCTCCCTATCTCTGTAACCTCCTCCAGTCCCTACTCCCCCCACTATCTCTGTAACCTCCTCCAACCCGACACTCCTCGCTATCTCTGTAACCTCCTCCAGCCCGACACTCCTCCCTATCTCTGTAACCTCCTCAAACCCCTACAACCCTCCCTATCTCTGTAACCTCCTCAAACCCCTACAACCCTCCCTATCTCTGTAACCTCCTCCAGCCCCTACACCCTTCCCTATCTCTGTAAACTCCTCCAGCCCCTACAACCAAACCTATCACTGTAACCTCCTCCAGACCCTACTCCCATCCCTATCTCTGTTACATCCTCCAGCCTCTACACTCCTCCCTATCTCTGTAACCTCCTCCAGCCCCTACACACCTCCCTATCTCTATAACCTCCTCCAGCCCCCTATACCCCTCCCTATCTCTGTAACCGCCACCAGCCCCTACACCCCTCCCTATCTCTGTAACCTCCTCCAGCCCCCTGCACCCTTCCCTATCTCTGTAACCTCCTCCTGCCCTGACACCCCTCCCTATCTCTGTAACCTCCTCCAGCCCCCACAACCCTCCCTATCTCTGTAACCTCATCCAGCCCCTACACTCCTCCCTATCTCTGTAACCTCCTCCAGCCTCTACACCCCTCCCTATCTCTGTATCCTCCTCCAGCCCCTACAACCCTCCCTATCTCTGTGAACTCCTCCAGCCCCACGCTCCTCCCTATCTCTGTAGCCTCCTCCAGGCCGACAATCCTCCTGCCCGACACTCCTCCCTATCTCTGTAACCTCCTCCAGCCTCTACAACCCTCCCTATCTCTGTAACCTCCTCCAGCCACTGCACCCCTCCCTATCTCTGTAACCTCCTCCAGCCCCTACAACCCTCCCTATCTCTGTAACCTCCTCCAGCCTCTACAACCCTCCCTATCTCTGTAACCTCCTCCAGCCCCGACAACCCTCCATATCTCTGTCACCTCCTCCAGCCCCTACGACCTCCCTATCTCTGTAACCTCCTCCAGCCCCTACACCCCTCCCTATCTCTGTTACCTCCTCCAGCCCCTACACCCCTCCCTATCTCTGTAATGTCCTCCAGCCCCTACAACCCTCCCTTTCTCTTTAAACTCCTCCAGCCCCTACACCCCTCCCTATCTCTGTAACCTCCTCCCTATCTCTCTAACCTCCTGCTGCCCCTACAACCGTCCCTATCTCTGTAACCTCCTCCAGCCCCTACACCCCTCCCTATCTCTGTAACCTCCTCCAGCCCCTACACCCCTCCCTATCTCTGTAACCTCCTCCCTGTCTCTGCAACCTCCTCCAGCACCTACAACCCTCCCTATCTCTGTAAACACCACCAGACCCTACACCGCTCCCTTTCTCTGTAACCACCTCCAGCCCCTACACCCCTCCCTATCTCGGTAAGCTCCTCCAGCACCTACACCCCTCCCTATCTCCGTAACCTCCTCCAGCCCCTATACCCCTCCCTATCTCGGTAAGCTCCTCCAGCACCTACAACCCTCCCTATCTCTGTAACCTCCTCCAGCCCCTACACCCCTGCCTATCTCTGTAACCTCCTTCCCCCCCTACAACCCTCCCTATCTCTGTAACCTCCTACACCCCTCCCTATCTCTGTAACCTCCTCTAGCCTCTACACACCTCCCTATCTCTGTAACCTCCTCCCTGTCTCTGTAAACTCCTCCAGCCCCTACAACCCTCCCTATCTCTGTAACCTTCTCCAGCTCCTACATCCCTCCCTATATCTGTAACCTCCTCCAGCCCCTACACCCCTCCCTATCTCTGTAACCTACTCCAGCCCCTACATCCCTCCCTATCTCTGTAACCTCCTCCAGCCCCTACAACTCTCCCTATCTCTGTAACCTCCTCCAGCCCCTACAACTCTCCCTATCTCTGTAACCTCCTCCCTGTCTCTGTAACCTCCTCCCTGTCTCTGTAACCTCCTCCAGCCCGACACTCCTCCCGATCTCTGTAACCCCCTCCAGCACGACAACACTCCCTATCACTGTAACCTCCTCCCTATCGCTGTAACCTCCTCGAGCCCGACAACCCTCCCTATCTCTGTAACCTCCTCCCTGTCTGTGTAACCTCCTCCAGCCAGTACAACCATCCCTATCTCTGTAAAATCCTTCGGCCCCTACAACACTCCCTATATCTGTAACCTCCTCCATTCCCTACCACACTCCCTATCTCAGCAACCTCCTCCAGCCCCTACACCCCTCCCTATCTCTGTAACCTCCTCCAGCCCCTACACCCCTCCCATTCTCTGTAACCTCCTCCAGCCCCTACAACCTCCCCAATCTCTGTAAATCCTCCAGCCCCTACACCCCTCCCTATCTCTGTAACCTCCTCCAGCCCCTACACCCCTCCCTATCTCTGTAACCACCTCCAGACCCTACACCCCTCCCTATCTCTGTAAACACCTCCAGACCCTACACCCCTCCCTATCTCTGCAACCTCCTCCAGCCGATACACCACCCCCAATCTCTGTAACCACCTCCAGCCCCTACACCCCTCCCTATCTCCGTAACCTCCTCCAGCCCCTATACCCCTCCCTATCTCGGTAAGCTCCTCCAGCACCTACAACCCTCCCTATCTCTGTAACCTCCTCCAGCCCCTACACCCCTCCCTATCTCTGTAACCTCCTCCAGCCTCTACACACCTCTCTATCTCTGTAACCTCCTCCCTGTCTCTGTAACCTCCTCCAGCCCCTATACCGCTCCCCATCTCTGTAACCTCCTCGAGCCCATACACCCCTCCCTATCTCTGTAACCTCCTCCAGCCCCTATAACCCTCCCTATCTCTGTAACCTTCTCCAGTCCCTACAACCCTCCCTATATCTGTAACCTCCTCCAGCCCCTACAACTCTCCCTATCTCTGTAACCTCCTCCCTGTCTCTGTAACCTCCTCCCTGTCTCTGTAACCTCCTCTAGCCCGACACTCCTCCCGATCTCTGTAACCCCCTCCAGCACGACAACACTCCCTATCACTGTAACCTCCTCCCTATCGCTGAACCTCCTCCCCGATCCTATGGGAGAAACCTCCTTGTGTGAACCTGCTGTTGCTATGGGAGAATGAGTTTGTGTGAAGGGTGCTGTTGCTATGGAGAATGAGTTTGTGTGAAGGGTGCTGTTGCTATGGGAGAATGAGTTTGTGTGAAGGGTGCTGTTGCTATGGAGAATGAGTTTGTGTGAAGGGTGGCTGTTACTACAGGAGAATGAGTTTGTGTGAAGAGTGCTGTTGCTATGGGAGAATGTGTTTGTGTGAAGGGTTGCTGTTGCTATGGGAGAATGAGTTTGTGTGAAGGGTGCTGTTTGCTAGGGAGAATGAGTTTGTGTGAAGGGTGCTGTTACTACAGGAGAATGAGTTTGTGTGAAGGGTGCTGTTGCTATGGGAGAATGAGTTTGTGTGAAGGGTGCTGTTGCTACAGGAGAATGAGTTTGTGTGAAGGGTGCTGTTGCTATGGGAGAATGAGTTTGTGTGAAGGGTGCTTTTGCTATGGGAGAATGAGTTTGTGTGAAGGGTGCTGTTGCTATGGGAGAATGAGTTTGTGTGAAGGGTGCTGTTACTACAGGAGAATGAGTTTGTGTGAAGGGTGCTGTTGCTATGGGAGAATGAGTTTGTGTGAAGGGTGCTGTTGCTACAGGAGAATGAGTTTGTGTGAAGGTGCTGTTGCTACAGGAGAATGAGTTTGTGTGAAGGGTGCTGTTGCTACAGGAGAATAATTTTGTGTGAAGGGTGCTGTTGCTATGGGAGAATGAGTTTGTGTGAAGGGTGCTGTTGCTATGGAGAATGAGTTTGTGTGAAGGGTGCTGTTGCTATGGGAGAATGAGTTTGTGTGAAGGGTGCTGTTGCTACAGGGAGAATGAGATGGTGTGAAGGGTGCTGTTGCTATGGGAGAATGAGTTTGTGTGAAGGCTGCTTTTTCTATGGGAGAAAGAGTTTGTGTGAAGGGTGCTGTTGCTATGGGAGAATGAGTTTGTGTGAAGGGTGCTGTTACTACAGGAGAATGAGTTTGTGTGAAGAGTGCTGTTGCTATGGGAGAATGTGTTTGTGTGAAGGGTGCTGTTGCTATGGGAGAATGAGTTTGTGTGAAGGGTGCTGTTGCTATGGGAGAATGAGTTTGTGTGAAGGGTGCTGTTACTACAGGAGAATGAGTTTGTGTGAAGGGTGCTGTTGCTATGGGAGAATGAGTTTGTGTGAAGGGTGCTGTTGCTACAGGAGAATGAGTTTGTGTGAAGGGTGCTGTTGCTATGGGAGAATGAGTTTGTGTGAAGGCTGCTTTTGCTATGGGAGAAAGAGTTTGTGTGAAGGGTGCTGTTGCTAAGGGAGAATGAGTTTGTGTGAAGGGTGCTGTTACTACAGGAGAATGAGTTTGTGTGAAGGGTGCTGTTGCTATGGGAGAATGAGTTTGTGTGAAGGGTGCTGTTACTACAGGAGAATGAGTTTGTGTGAAGAGTGCTGTTGCTATGGGCGAATGAGATTGAGTGAAGGGTGCTGTTGCTATGGGAGAATGAGTTTGTGTAAAGGGTGTTGTTACTACGGGAGAATGAGTTTGTGTGAAGGGTGCTGTTGCTATGGGAGAATGAGTTTGTGTGAAGGATGCTGATGCTATGGGAGAATGAGTTTGTGTGAAGGGTGCTGTTGCAATGGGAGAATGACTTTGTGTGAAGGGTGCTGTTGCTATGGGAGAATGAGTTTGTGTGAAGGATGCTGTTGCTATGGGAGAATGAGTTTGTGTGAAGGGTGCTGTTGCTATTGGAGAATGAGTTTGTGTGAAGGGTGCTGATGCTATGGGAGAGAAGTTTGTGTGAAGGGTGCTGTTGCTATGGGAGAATGGGTTTCTGTGAAGGGTGCAGTTACTACAGGAGAATGAGTTTGTGTGAATGGTGCTGTTGCTACAGGAGAATGAGTTTGTGTGAAGGGTGCTGTTGCTACAGGAGAATGAGTTTGTTTGAAGGGTGCTCTTGCTACAGGAGAATGAGTTTGTGTGAAGGGTGCTCTTACTACAGGAGAATGAGTTTGTGTGATGTGTGCTGTTGCTATGGGAGAATGAGTTTGTGTGATGGGTGCTGTTGCTATGGGAGAATGAGTTTGTGTGAAGGGTGCTGTTGCTACAGGAGAATGAGTTTGTGTGAAGGGTGCCGTTGCTACAGGTGAATGAGTTTTTGTGAAGGGTGTTGTTGCTACAGGAGTATGAGTTTGTGTGAAGGGTGCTTTTGCTACAGGAGAATGAGTTTGTGTGAAGTGTGCTGTTACTACAGGAGAATGAGTTTGTGTGAAGGGTGCTGTTGCTATGGGAGAATGAGTTTGTGTGAAGGGTGCTGTTACTACAGGAGAATGAGTTTGTGTGAAGGGTGCTGTTGCTATGGGAGAATGAGTTTTTGTGAAGGCTGCTTTTGCTATGGGAGAAAGAGTTTGTGTGAAGGGTGCTGTCGCTATGGGAGAATGAGTTTGTGTGAAGGGTGCTGTTACTACCGGAGAATGAGTTTATGTGAAGGGTGCTGTTGCTATGGGAGAATGAGTTTGTGTGAAGGGTGCTGTTGCTATGGGAGAATGAGTTTTTGTGAAGGGTGCTGTTGCTATGGGAGAATGAGTTTGTGTGAAGGGTGCTGTTGCTATGGGAGAATGAGTTTGTGTGAAGGGTGCAGTTACTACAGGAGAATGAGTTTGTGTGAAGGGTGTTGTTCCTACAGGAGAATGAGTTTGTGTGAAGCGTGCTGTTGCTACAGGAAAATGTGTTTGTGTGAAGGGTGCTGTTGCTACAAGAGAATGAGTTTGTGTGAAGGGTGCTGTTACTACAGGATCATGAGTTTGTGTGATGTGTGCTGTTGCTATGGGAGAATGAGTTCTTGTGAAGGGTGCTGTTGCTATGGCAGAATGAGTCTGTGTGAAGGGTGCTGGTACTACATGAGAATGAGTTTGTGTGAAGGGTGCTGTTGCTAAGGGAGAATGAGTTTGTGTGAAGGGTGCTGTTGCTATGGGAGAATGAGTTTGTGTGAAGGGTGCTGTTACTACAGGAGAATCAATTTGTTTGAAGGGTGCTGTTGCTATGGGAGAATGATTTTGTGTGAAGGGTGCTGTTGCTATGGGAGAATGAGTTTGTGTGAAGGGTGCTGTTGCTATGGGAGAATGAGTTTGTGTGTAGGGTGCTGTTGCTATGGGAGAATGAGTTTCTGTGAAGGGTGCTGTTGCTATGGGAGAATTAGTTTGTGTGAAGGGTGCTGTTGCTATGGGAGAATGATTTTGTGTGAAGGGTGCTGTTGCTACAGGAGAATGAGTTTGTGTGAAGGGTGCTGTTGCTACAGGAGAATGAGTTTGTGTGAAGGGTGCTGTTGCTACAGGAGAATGAGTTTGTGTGAAGGGTGCTGTTACTACAGGATCATGAGTTTGTGTGATGTGTGCTGTTGCTATGGGAGAATGAGTTTGTGTGAAGTTTGCTGTTGCTATGGCAGAATGAGTCTGTGTGAAGGGTGCTGGTACTACAGGAGAATGAGTTTGTGTGAAGGGTGCTGTTGCTAAGGGAGAATGAGTTTGTGTGAAGGGTGCTGTTGCTATGGGAGAATGAGTTTGTGTGAAGGGTGCTGTTACTACAGGAGAATCAATTTGTTTGAAGGGTGCTGTTGCTATGGGAGAATGATTTGGTGTGAAGGGTGCTGTTGCTATGGGAGAATGAGTTTGTGTGAAGGGTGCTGTTGCTATGGGAGAATGAGTTTGTGTGTAGGGTGCTGTTGCTATGGGAGAATGAGTTTGTGTGAAGGGTGCTGTTGCTATGGGAGAATGAGTTTGTGTGAAGGGTGCTGTTGCTATGGGAGAATGAGTTTGTGTGAAGGGTGCTGTTGCTACAGGAGAATGAGTTTGTGTGAAGGGTGCTGTTGCTATGGGAGAATGAGTTTGTGTGAAGGGTGCTGTTGCTATGGGAGAATGAGTTTGTCTTAAGGGTGCTGTAGCTATGGGAGAATGAGTTTGTGTGAAGGGTGCTGTTGCTATGGGAGAATTAGTTTGTGTGAAGCGTGCTGTTGCTATGGGATAATGAGTTTGTGTGAAGGGTGCTGTTGCTACAGGAAAATTAGTTTGTGTGAAGGGTGCTGTTGCTATGGGAGAATGAGTTTGTGTGAGGGGTGCTTTTGCTATGGGAGAATGAGTTTGTGTGAAGGGTGCTGATGCTATGGGAGAATGAGTTTGTGTGAAGGGTGCTGTTGCTACAGGAGAATGAGTTTGTGAGAAGGGTGATGTTGCTATGGGACAATGAGTTTGTGTGAAGTGTGCTGTAGCTACAAGAGAATGAGGTTGTGTGAAAGGTGCTCTTGCTATGGGAGAATGAGTTTGTGTGAAGGGTGCTGTTGTTACAGGAGAATGAGTTTGTGTGAAGGGCGCAGTTGCTATTGGAGAATGAGTTTGTGTGAAGGCTGCTGTTGCTATTGGAGAATGAGTTTGTGTGATGGGTGCTGTTGCTACAGGTGAATGAGTTTGTGTGAAGGGTGCTGTTGCTATGGGTGAATGAGTTTGTATGAAGGGTGCTGTTGCTAAGGGAGAATGAGTTTGTGTGAAGGGTGCTGTTGCAATAGCAGAATGAGTTTGTGTGAAGGGTGCTGTTGATAGAGGAGAATGAGTTTGTGTGAAGGGTGCTGTTGATATGGGAGAATGAGTTTGTGTGAAGGGTGCTGTTGCTATGGGAGAATGAGTTTGTGTGAAGGGTGCTGTTACTACAGGAGAATCAATTTGTTTGAAGGATGCTGTTGCTATGGGAGAATGATTTTGTGTGAAGGGTGCTGTTGCTATGGGAGAATGAGTTTGTGTGAAGGGTGCTGTTGCTATGGGAGAATGAGTTTGTGTGTAGGGTGCTGATGCTATGGGAGAATGAGTTTCTGTGAAGGGTGCTGTTGCTATGGGAGAATTAGTTTGTGTGAAATGTGCTGTTGCTATGGGAGAATGATTTTGTGTGAAGGGTGCTGTTGCTACAGGAGAATGAGTTTGTGTGAAGGGTGCTGTTGCTACAGGAGAATGAGTTTGTGTGAAGGGTGCTGTTGCTACAGGAGAATGAGTTTGTGTGAAGGGTGCTGTTACTACAGGATCATGAGTTTGTGTGATGTGTGCTGTTGCTATGGGAGAATGAGTTTGTGTGAAGGTTGCTGTTGCTATGGAAGAATGAGTCTGTGTGAAGGGTGCTGGTACTACAGGAGAATGAGTTTGTGTGAAGGGTGCTGGTACTACAGGAGAATGAGTTTGTGTGAAGGGTGCTGGTACTACAGGAGAATGAGTTTGTGTGAAGGGTGCTGTTGCTAAGGGAGAATGAGTTTGTGTGAAGGGTGCTGTTGCTACAGGAGAATGAGTTTGTGTGAAGGGTGCTGTTGCTATGGGAGAATGAGTTTGTGTGAAGGGTGCTGTTGCTAAGGGAGAATGAGTTTGTGTGAAGGGTGCTGTTGCTATGGGAGAATGAGTTTGTGTGAAGGGTGCTGTTGCTATGGGAGAATGAGTTTGTGTGAAGGGTGCTGTTGCTACAGGAGAATGAGTTTGTGTGAAGGGTGCTGTTGCTATGGGAGAATGAGTTTGTGTGAAGGGTGCTGTTGCTATGGGAGAATGAGTTTGTGTGAAGGGTGCTGTTGCTATGGGAGAATGAGTTTGTGTGAAGGGTGCTGTTGCTATGGGAGAATGAGTTTGTGTGAAGGGTGCTGTTGCTATGGAGAATGAGTTTGTGTGAAGGGTGCTGTTGCTAAGGAGAATGAGTTTGTGTGAAGGGTGCTGTTGCTATGGGAGAATGAGTTTGTGTGAAGGGTGCTGTTGCTATGGGAGAATGAGTTTGTGTGAAGGGTGCTGTTGCTATGGGAGAATGAGTTTGTGTGAAGGGTGCTGTTGCTATGGGAGAATGAGTTTGTGTGAAGGGTGCTGTTGCTATGGGAGAATGAGTTTGTGTGAAGGGTGCTGTTGCTATGGGAGAATGAGTTTGTGTGAAGGGTGCTGTTGCTATGGAGAATGAGTTTGTGTGAAGGGTGCTGTTGCTACTGGAGAATGAGTTTGTGTGAAGGGTGCTGTTGCTATGGGAGAATGAGTTTGTGTGAAGGGTGCTGTTGCTATGGAGAATGAGTTTGTGTGAAGGGTGCTGTTGCTATGGGAGAATGAGTTTGTGTGAAGGGTGCTGTTGCTATGGAGAATGAGTTTGTGTGAAGGGTGCTGTTGCTACAGGAGAATGAGTTTGTGTGAAGGGTGCTGTTGCTACAGGAGAATGAGTTTGTGTGAAGGGTGCTGTTGCTACAGGAGAATGAGTTTGTGTGAAGGGTGCTGTTACTACAGGAGAATGAGTTTGTGTGAAGGGTGCTGTTGCTATGGGAGAATGAGTTTGTGTGAAGGGTGCTGTTGCTATGGGAGAATGAGTTTGTGTGAAGGGTGCTGTTGCTACAGGAGAATGAGTTTGTGTGAAGGGTGCTGTTGCTATGGGAGAATGAGTTTGTGTGAAGGGTGCTGTTGCTATGGGAGAATGAGTTTGTGTGAAGGGTGCTGTTGCTACTGGAGAATGAGTTTGTGTGAAGGGTGCTGTTGCTATGGGAGAATGAGTTTGTGTGAAGGGTGCTGTTGCTATGGGAGAATGAGTTTGTGTGAAGGGTGCTGTTGCTATGGGAGAATGAGTTTGTGTGAAGGGTGCTGTTGCTATGGGAGAATGAGTTTGTGTGAAGGGTGCTTTTGCTATGGGAGAATGAGTTTGTGTGAAGTGTGCTGTTGCTATGGGAGAATGAGTTTGTGTGAAGGGTGCTGTTGCTACAGGGGAATGAGTTTGTGTGAAGGGTGCTGTTGCTATGGGAGAATGAGTTTGTGTGAAGGGTGCTGTTGCTATGGGAGAATGAGTTTGTGTGAAGGGTGCTGTTGCTATGGGAGAATGAGTTTGTGTGAAGGGTGCTGTTGCTATGGGAGAATGAGTTTGTGTGAAGGGTGCTGTTGCTATGGGAGAATGAGTTTGTGTGAAGGGTGCTGTTGCTACAGGAGAATGAGTTTGTGTGAAGGGTGCTGTTGCTATGGGAGAATGAGTTTGTGTGAAGGGTGCTGTTGCTACTGGAGAATGAGTTTGTGTGAAGGGTGCTGTTGCTATGGGAGAATGAGTTTGTGTGAAGGGTGCTGTTGCTACAGGAGAATGAGTTTGTGTGAAGGGTGCTGTTGCTACTGGAGAATGAGTTTGTGTGAAGGGTGCTGTTGCTATGGGAGAATGAGTTTGTGTGAAGGGTGCTGTTGCTACAGGAGAATGAGTTTGTGTGAAGGGTGCTGTTGCTACAGGAGAATGAGTTTGTGTGAAGGGTGCTGTTGCTAAGGAGAATGAGTTTGTGTGAAGGGTGCTGTTGCTATGGGAGAATGAGTTTGTGTGAAGGGTGCTGTTGCTATGGGAGAATGAGTTTGTGTGAAGGGTGCTGTTGCTATTGGAGAATGAGTTTGTGTGAAGGGTGCTGTTGCTATTGGAGAATGAGTTTGTGTGAAGGGTGCTGTTGCTATGGGAGAATGAGTTTGTGTGAAGGGTGCTGTTGCTACAGGAGAATGACTTTGTGTGAAGGGTGCTGTTGCTATGGGAGAATGAGTTTGTGTGAAGGGTGCTGTTGCTATGGGAGAATGAGTTTGTGTGAAGGGTGCTGTTACTACAGGAGAATGAGTTTGTGTGAAGGGTGCTGTTGCTATGGAGAATGAGTTTGTGTGAAGGGTGCTGTTGCTATGGGAGAATGAGTTTGTGTGAAGGGTGCTGTTGCTATGGGAGAATGAGTTTGTGTGAAGGGTGCTGTTGCTATGGAGAATGAGTTTGTGTGAAGGGTGCTGTTGCTATGGGAGAATGAGTTTGTGTGAAGGGTGCTGTTGCTATGGGAGAATGAGTTTGTGTGAAGGGTGCTGTTGCTATGGAGAATGAGTTTGTGTGAAGGCTGCTTTTGCTATGGGAGAATGAGTTTGTGTGAAGGGTGCTGTTGCTACAGGAGAATGAGTTTGTGTGAAGGGTGCTGTTGCTATGGGAGAATGAGTTTGTGTGAAGGGTGCTGTTGCTTTGGAGAATGAGTCTGTGTGAAGCGTGCTGTTGATACAGGAGAATGAGTTTGTGTGAAGGGTGCTGGTACTACAGCAGAATGAGTTTGTGTGAAGGGCGCTGTTGCTGTGTGAGAATGAGTTTGTGTGAAGGGTGCTGTTGCTATGGGAGAATGAGTTTGTGTGAAGGGTGCTGTTGCTACAGGAGAATGAGTTTGTGTGAAGGGTGCTGTTGCTATGGGAGAATGAGTTTGTGTGAAGGGTGCTGTTGCTATGGGAGAATGAGTTTGTGTGAAGGGTGCTGTTGCTACAGGAGAATGAGTTTGTGTGAAGGGTGCTGTTGCTACAGGAGAATGAGTTTGTGTGAAGGGTGCTGTTGCTACAGGAGAATGAGTTTGTGTGAAGGGTGCTGTTGCTATGGGAGAATGAGTTTGTGTGAAGGGTGCTGTTGCTATGGGAGAATGAGTTTGTGTGAAGGGTGCTGTTGCTATGGGAGAATGAGTTCGTGTGAAGGGTGCTGTTGCTATGGGAGAATGAGTTTGTGTGAAGGGTGCTGTTGCTAAGGAGAATGAGTTTGTGTGAAGGGTGCTGTTGCTATGGGAGAATGAGTTTGTGTGAAGGGTGCTGTTGCTACTGGAGAATGAGTTTGTGTGAAGGGTGCTGTTGCTATGGAGAATGAGTTTGTGTGAAGGGTGCTGTTGCTATGGGAGAATGAGTTTGTGTGAAGGGTGCTGTTGCTATGGGAGAATGAGTTCGTGTGAAGGGTGCTGTTGCTATGGGAGAATGAGTTTGTGTGAAGGGTGCTGTTGCTATGGGAGAATGAGTTTGTGTGAAGGGTGCTGTTGCTACTGGAGAATGAGTTTGTGTGAAGGGTGCTGTTGCTACAGGAGAATGAGTTTGTGTGAAGGGTGCTGTTGCTACTGGAGAATGAGTTTGTGTGAAGGGTGCTGTTGCTATGGAGAATGAGTTTGTGTGAAGGGTGCTGTTGCTATGGGAGAATGAGTTTGTGTGAAGGGTGCTGTTGCTATGGGAGAATGAGTTTGTGTGAAGGGTGCTGTTGCTATGGAGAATGAGTTTGTGTGAAGGGTGCTGTTGCTACAGGAGAATGAGTTTGTGTGAAGGGTGCTGTTGCTATGGGAGAATGAGTTTGTGTGAAGGGTGCTGTTGCTACTGGAGAATGAGTTTGTGTGAAGGGTGCTGTTGCTATGGGAGAATGAGTTTGTGTGAAGGGTGCTGTTGCTACAGGAGAATGAGTTTGTGTGAAGGGTGCTGTTGCTATGGGAGAATGAGTTTGTGTGAAGGGTGCTGTTGCTACAGGAGAATGAGTTTGTGTGAAGGGTGCTGTTGCTATGGGAGAATGAGTTTGTGTGAAGGGTGCTGTTGCTACAGGAGAATGAGTTTGTGTGAAGGGTGCTGTTGCTATGGAGAATGAGTTTGTGTGAAGGGTGCTGTTGCTATGGAGAATGAGTTTGTGTGAAGGGTGCTGTTGCTACTGGAGAATGAGTTTGTGTGAAGGGTGCTGTTGCTATGGGAGAATGAGTTTGTGTGAAGGGTGCTGTTGCTAAGGGAGAATGAGTTTGTGTGAAGGGTGCTGTTGCTATAGGAGAATGAGTTTGTGTGAAGGGTGCTGTTGCTATTGGAGAATGAGTTTGTGTGAAGGGTGCTGTTGCTATGGGAGAATGAGTTTGTGTGAAGGGTGCTGTTGCTATGGGAGAATGAGTTTGTGTGAAGGGTGCTGTTACTACAGGAGAATGAGTTTGTGTGAAGGGTGCTGTTGCTATGGGAGAATGAGTTTGTGTGAAGGGTGCTGTTGCTATGGGAGAATGAGTTTGTGTGAAGGGTGCTGTTGCTATGGGAGAATGAGTTTGTGTGAAGGGTGCTGTTGCTATGGGAGAATGAGTTTGTGTGAAGGGTGCTGTTGCTATGGGAGAATGAGTTTGTGTGAAGGGTGCTGTTGCTATGGGAGAATGAGTTTGTGTGAAGGGTGCTGTTGCTACAGGAGAATGAGTTTGTGTGAAGGGTGCTGTTGCTACAGGAGAATGAGTTTGTGTGAAGGGTGCTGTTGCTACAGGAGAATGAGTTTGTGTGAAGGGTGCTGTTGCTACAGGAGAATGAGTTTGTGTGAAGGGTGCTGTTGCTATGGGAGAATGAGTTTGTGTGAAGGGTGCTGTTGCTTTGGAGAATGAGTTTGTGTGAAGCGTGCTGTTGATACAGGAGAATGAGTTTGTGTGAAGGGTGCTGGTACTACAGGAGAATGAGTTTGTGTGAAGGGTGCTGTTGCTACAGGAGAATGAGTTTGTGTGAAGGGTGCTGTTGCTAAGGGAGAATGAGTTTGTGTGAAGGGTGCTGTTGCTACAGGAGAATGAGTTTGTGTGAAGGGTGCTGTTGCTATGGGAGAATGAGTTTGTGTGAAGGGTGCTGTTGCTACTGGAGAATGAGTTTGTGTGAAGGGTGCTGTTGCTATGGAGAATGAGTTTGTGTGAAGGGTGCTGTTGCTATGGAGAATGAGTTTGTGTGAAGGGTGCTGTTGCTACAGGAGAATGAGTTTGTGTGAAGGGTGCTGTTGCTATGGGAGAATGAGTTTGTGTGAAGGGTGCTGTTGCTATGGGAGAATGAGTTTGTGTGAAGGGTGCTGTTGCTATGGGAGAATGAGTTTGTGTGAAGGGTGCTGTTGCTATGGGAGAATGAGTTTGTGTGAAAGGTGCTGTTGCTATGGGAGAATGAGTTTTTGTGAAGGGTGCTGTTGCTACAGGTGAATGAGTTTGTGTGAAGGGTGCTGTTGCTATGGGAGAATGAGTTTGTGTGAAGGGTGCTGTTGCTATGGGAGAATGAGTTTGTGTGAAGGGTGCTGTTGCTATGGGAGAATGAGTTTGTGTGAAGGGTGCTGTTGCTATGGGAGAATGAGTTTGTGTGAAGGGTGCTGTTGCTATGGGAGAATGAGTTTGTGTGAAGGGTGCTGTTGCTATGGGAGAATGAGTTTGTGTGAAGGGTGCTGTTGCTACAGGAGAATGAGTTTGTGTGAAGGGTGCTGTTGCTACAGGAGAATGAGTTTGTGTGAAGGGTGCTGTTGCTACAGGAGAATGAGTTTGTGTGAAGGGTGCTGTTGCTACAGGAGAATGAGTTTGTGTGAAGTGTGCTGTTGCTATGGGAGAATGAGTTTGTGTGAAGGGTGCTGTTGCTATGGGAGAATGAGTTTGTGTGAAGGGTGCTGTTGCTATGGGAGAATGAGTTTGTGTGAAGGGTGCTGTTGCTAATGGAGAATGAGTTTGTGTGAAGGGTGCTGTTGCTACTGGAGAATGAGTTTGTGTGAAGGGTGCTGTTGCTACAGGAGAATGAGTTTGTGTGAAGGGTGCTGTTGCTATGGGAGAATGAGTTTGTGTGAAGGGTGCTGTTGCTAAGGAGAATGAGTTTGTGTGAAGGGTGCTGTTGCTATGGGAGAATGAGTTTGTGTGAAGGGTGCTGTTGCTATGGGAGAATGAGTTTGTGTGAAGGGTGCTGTTGCTATGGGAGAATGAGTTTGTGTGAAGGGTGCTGTTGCTACTGGAGAATGAGTTTGTGTGAAGGGTGCTGTTGCTATGGGAGAATGAGTTTGTGTGAAGGGTGCTGTTGCTATGGGAGAATGAGTTTGTGTGAAGGGTGCTGTTGCTATGGGAGAATGAGTTTGTGTGAAGGGTGCTGTTGCTATGGGAGAATGAGTTTGTGTGAAGGGTGCTGTTGCTATGGGAGAATGAGTTTGTGTGAAGGGTGCTGTTGCTATGGGAGAATGAGTTTGTGTGAAGGGTGCTGTTGCTACAGGAGAATGAGTTTGTGTGAAGGGTGCTGTTGCTATGGGAGAATGAGTTTGTGTGAAGGGTGCTGTTGCTATGGGAGAATGAGTTTGTGTGAAGGGTGCTGTTGCTATGGGAGAATGAGTTTGTGTGAAGGGTGCTGTTGCTATGGGAGAATGAGTTTGTGTGAAGGGTGCTGTTGCTATGGGAGAATGAGTTTGTGTGAAGGGTGCTGTTGCTATGGGAGAATGAGTTTGTGTGAAGGGTGCTGTTGCTACAGGAGAATGAGTTTGTGTGAAGGGTGCTGTTGCTACAGGAGAATGAGTTTGTGTGAAGGGTGCTGTTGCTACAGGAGAATGAGTTTGTGTGAAGGGTGCTGTTACTACAGGATAATGAGTTTGTGTGAAGTGTGCTGTTGCTATGGGAGAATGAGTTTGTGTGAAGGGTGCTGTTGCTATGGGAGAATGAGTTTGTGTGAAGGGTGCTGTTGCTACAGGAGAATGAGTTTGTGTGAAGGGTGCTGTTGCTAAGGGAGAATGAGTTTGTGTGAAGGGTGCTGTTGCTATGGGAGAATGAGTTTGTGTGAAGGGTGCTGTTACTACAGGAGAATGAGTTTGTGTGAAGGGTGCTGTTGCTATGGGAGAATGAGTTTGTGTGAAGGGTGCTGTTGCTATGGGAGAATGAGTTTGTGTGAAGGGTGCTGTTGCTATGGGAGAATGAGTTTGTGTGAAGGGTGCTGTTGCTATGGGAGAATGAGTTTGTGTGAAGGGTGCTGTTGCTATGGGAGAATGAGTTTGTGTGAAGGGTGCTGTTGCTATGGGAGAATGAGTTTGTGTGAAGGGTGCTGTTGCTACAGGAGAATGAGTTTGTGTGAAGGGTGCTGTTGCTATGGGAGAATGAGTTTGTGTGAAGGGTGCTGTTGCTATGGGAGAATGAGTTTGTGTGAAGGGTGCTGTTGCTATGGGAGAATGAGTTTGTGTGAAGGGTGCTGTTGCTATGGGAGAATGAGTTTGTGTGAAGGGTGCTGTTGCTATGGGAGAATGAGTTTGTGTGAAGGGTGCTGTTGCTACAGGAGAATGAGTTTGTGTGAAGGGTGCTGTTGCTATGGGAGAATGAGTTTGTGTGAAGGGTGCTGTTGCTATGGAGAATGAGTTTGTGTGAAGGGTGCTGTTGCTATGGGAGAATGAGTTTGTGTGAAGGGTGCTGTTGCTACAGGAGAATGAGTTTGTGTGAAGGGTGCTGTTGCTATGGAGAATGAGTTTGTGTGAAGGGTGCTGTTGCTATGGGAGAATGAGTTTGTGTGAAGGGTGCTGTTGCTACTGGAGAATGAGTTTGTGTGAAGGGTGCTGTTGCTATGGGAGAATGAGTTTGTGTGAAGGGTGCTGTTGCTAAGGAGAATGAGTTTGTGTGAAGGGTGCTGTTGCTATGGGAGAATGAGTTTGTGTGAAGGGTGCTGTTGCTATGGGAGAATGAGTTTGTGTGAAGGGTGCTGTTGCTATGGGAGAATGAGTTTGTGTGAAGGGTGCTGTTGCTATGGGAGAATGAGTTTGTGTGAAGGGTGCTGTTGCTATGGAGAATGAGTTTGTGTGAAGGGTGCTGTTGCTAAGGAGAATGAGTTTGTGTGAAGGGTGCTGTTGCTAAGGAGAATGATTTTGTGTGAAGGGTGCTGTTGCTATGGGAGAATGAGTTTGTGTGAAGGGTGCTGTTGCTAAGGGAGAATGAGTTTGTGTGAAGGGTGCTGTTGCTACAGGAGAATGAGTTTGTGTGAAGGGTGCTGTTGCTAAGGAGAATGAGTTTGTGTGAAGGGTGCTGTTGCTATGGGAGAATGAGTTTGTGTGAAGGGTGCTGTTGCTAAGGAGAATGAGTTTGTGTGAAGGGTGCTGTTGCTATGGGAGAATGAGTTTGTGTGAAGGGTGCTGTTGCTATGGGAGAATGAGTTTGTGTGAAGGGTGCTGTTGCTATGGGAGAATGAGTTTGTGTGAAGGGTGCTGTTGCTACAGGAGAATGAGTTTGTGTGAAGGGTGCTGTTGCTATGGGAGAATGAGTTTGTGTGAAGGGTGCTGTTGCTACAGGAGAATGAGTTTGTGTGAAGGGTGCTGTTGCTACAGGAGAATGAGTTTGTGTGAAGGTTGCTGTTGCTACAGGAGAATGAGTTTGTGTGAAGGGTGCTGTTGCTACAGGAGAATGAGTTTGTGTGAAGGGTGCCGTTGCTACAGGAGAATGAGTTTGTGTGAAGGGTGCTGTTGCTATGGGAGAATGAGTTTGTGTGAAGGGTGCTGTTGCTATGGGAGAATGAGTTTGTGTGAAGGGTGCTGTTGCTAAGGGAGAATGAGTTTGTGTGAAGGGTGCTGTTGCTAAGGAGAATGAGTTTGTGTGAAGGGTGCTGTTGCTATGGAGAATGAGTTTGTGTGAAGGGTGCTGTTGCTACAGGAGAATGAGTTTGTGTGAAGGGTGCTGTTGCTACAGGAGTATGAGTTTGTGTGAAGGGTGCTGTTGCTACTGGAGAATGAGTTTGTGTGAAGGGTGCTGTTGCTACAGGAGAATGAGTTTGTGTGAAGGTTGCTGTTGCTACAGGGAGAATGAGTTTGTGTGAAGGGTGCTGTTGCTATGGAGAATGAGTTTGTGTGAAGGGTGCTGTTGCTATGGGAGAATGAGTTTGTGTGAAGGGTGCTGTTGCTATGGAGAATGAGTTTGTGTGAAGGGTGCTGTTGCTATGGAGAATGAGTTTGTGTGAAGGGTGCTGTTGCTAAGGGAGAATGAGTTTGTGTGAAGGGTGCTGTTGCTACAGGAGAATGAGTTTGTGTGAAGGGTGCTGTTGCTATGGAGAATGAGTTTGTGTGAAGGGTGCTGTTGCTATGGGAGAATGAGTTTGTGTGAAGGGTGCTGTTGCTATGGGAGAAAGAGTTTGTGTGAAGGGTGCTGTTGCTACAGGAGAATGAGTTTGTGGGAAGGGTGCTGTCGCTACAGGAGAATGAGTTTGTGTGAAGGTTGCTGTTACTACAGGAGAATGATTTTGTGTGAAGGGTGCCGTTGCTACAGGTGAATGAGTTTGTGTGAAGGGTGTTGTTGCTACAGGAGTATGAGTTTGTGTGAAGGGTGCTGTTGCTATGGGAGAATGAGTTTGTGTGAAGGGTGCTGTTGCTATGGGAGAATGAGTTTGTGTGAAGGGTGCTGTTGCTATGGGAGAATGAGTTTGTGTGAAGGGTGCTGTTGCTACAGGAGAATGAGTTTGTGGGAAGGGTGCTGTCGCTACAGGAGAATGAGTTTGTGTGAAGGTTGCTGTTACTACAGGAGAATGAGTTTGTGTGAAGGGTGCTGTCGCTACAGGAGAATGAGTTTGTGTGAAGTTTGCTGTTGCTACAGGAGAATGAGTTTGTGTGAAGGTTGCTGTTACTACAGGAGAATGAGTTTGTGTGAAGGGTGCCGTTGCTACAGGTGAATGAGTTTGTGTGAAGGGTGCTTTTGCTACAGGGGAATGAGTTTGTGTGAAGGGTGCTTTTGCTACAGGAGAATGAGTTTGTGTGAAGGGTGCTGTTGCTATGGAGAATGAGTTTGTGTGAAGGGTGCTGTTGCTGAGGGAGAATGACTTCGTGTGAAGGGTGCTGTTGCTATGGGAGAATGAGTTTGTGTGAAGGGTGCTGTTGCTACAGGAGAATGAGTTTGTGTGAAGGGTGCTGTTACTACAGGAGAATGAGTTTGTGTGAAGGGTGCTGTTGCTACAGGAGAATGAGTTTGTGTGAAGGGTGCTGTTGCTATGGGAGAATGAGTTTGTGTGAAGGGTGCTGTTGCTATGGAGAATGAGTTTGTGTGAAGGGTGCTGTTGCTATGGGAGAATGAGTTTGTGTGAAGGGTGCTGTTGCTATGGGAGAATGAGTTTGTGTGAAGGGTGCTGTTGCTATGGGAGAATGAGTTTGTGTGAAGGGTGCTGTTGCTATGGAGAATGAGTTTGTGTGAAGGGTGCTGTTGCTACAGGAGAATGAGTTTGTGTGAAGGGTGCTGTTGCTATGGGAGAATGAGTTTGTGTGAAGGGTGCTGTTGCTACTGGGAGAATGAGTTTGTGTGAAGGGTGCTGTTGCTATGGGAGAATGAGTTTGTGTGAAGGGTGCTGTTGCTAAGGAGAATGAGTTTGTGTGAAGGGTGCTGTTGCTATGGGAGAATGAGTTTGTGTGAAGGGTGCTGTTGCTATGGAGAATGAGTTTGTGTGAAGGGTGCTGTTGCTATGGGAGAATGAGTTTGTGTGAAGGGTGCTGTTGCTATGGGAGAATGAGTTTGTGTGAAGGGTGCTGTTGCTATGGGAGAATGAGTTTGTGTGAAGGGTGCTGTTGCTATGGGAGAATGAGTTTGTGTGAAGGGTGCTGTTGCTATGGGAGAATGAGTTTGTGTGAAGGGTGCTGTTGCTATGGGAGAATGAGTTTGTGTGAAGGGTGCTGTTGCTATGGGAGAATGAGTTTGTGTGAAGGGTGCTGTTGCTATGGGAGAATGAGTTTGTGTGAAGGGTGCTGTTGCTATGGGAGAATGAGTTTGTGTGAAGGGTGCTGTTGCTATGGGAGAATGAGTTTGTGTGAAGGGTGCTGTTGCTACTGGAGAATGAGTTTGTGTGAAGGGTGCTGTTGCTACAGGAGAATGAGTTTGTGTGAAGGGTGCTGTTGCTATGGAGAATGAGTTTGTGTGAAGGGTGCTGTTGCTATGGGAGAATGAGTTTGTGTGAAGGGTGCTGTTGCTATGGGAGAATGAGTTTGTGTGAAGGGTGCTGTTGCTACTGGAGAATGAGTTTGTGTGAAGGGTGCTGTTGCTACAGGGAGAATGAGTTTGTGTGAAGGGTGCTGTTGCTATGGGAGAATGAGTTTGTGTGAAGGGTGCTGTTGCTATGGAGAATGAGTTTGTGTGAAGGGTGCTGTTGCTATGGGAGAATGAGTTTGTGTGAAGGGTGCTGTTGCTATGGGAGAATGAGTTTGTGTGAAGGGTGCTGTTGCTATGGGAGAATGAGTTTGTGTGAAGGGTGCTGTTGCTAAGGGAGAATGAGTTTGTGTGAAGGGTGCTGTTGCTACAGGAGAATGAGTTTGTGTGAAGGGTGCTGTTGCTACAGGAGAATGAGTTTGTGTGAAGGGTGCTGTTGCTATGGGAGAATGAGTTTGTGTGAAGGGTGCTGTTGCTATGGGAGAATGAGTTTGTGTGAAGGGTGCTGTTGCTATGGGAGAATGAGTTTGTGTGAAGGGTGCTGTTGCTACAGGAGAATGAGTTTGTGTGAAGGGTGCTGTTGCTATGGGAGAATGAGTTTGTGTGAAGGGTGCTGTTGCTATGGGAGAATGAGTTTGTGTGAAGGGTGCTGTTGCTACTGGAGAATGAGTTTGTGTGAAGGGTGCTGTTGCTATGGAGAATGAGTTTGTGTGAAGGGTGCTGTTGCTAAGGGAGAATGAGTTTGTGTGAAGGGTGCTGTTGCTATGGGAGAATGAGTTTGTGTGAAGGGTGCTGTTGCTACAGGAGAATGAGTTTGTGTGAAGGGTGCTGTTGCTATGGAGAATGAGTTTGTGTGAAGGGTGCTGTTGCTATGGGAGAATGAGTTTGTGTGAAGGGTGCTGTTGCTAAGGGAGAATGAGTTTGTGTGAAGGGTGCTGTTGCTATGGGAGAATGAGTTTGTGTGAAGGGTGCTGTTGCTATGGGAGAATGAGTTTGTGTGAAGGGTGCTGTTGCTATGGGAGAATGAGTTTGTGTGAAGGGTGCTGTTGCTACTGGGAGAATGAGTTTGTGTGAAGGGTGCTGTTGCTATGGGAGAATGAGTTTGTGTGAAGGGTGCTGTTGCTACAGGAGAATGAGTTTGTGTGAAGGGTGCTGTTGCTACAGGAGAATGAGTTTGTGTGAAGGGTGCTGTTGCTACAGGAGAATGAGTTTGTGTGAAGGGTGCTGTTGCTATGGGAGAATGAGTTTGTGTGAAGGGTGCTGTTGCTATGGGAGAATGAGTTTGTGTGAAGGGTGCTGTTGCTATGGGAGAATGAGTTTGTGTGAAGGGTGCTGTTGCTATGGGAGAATGAGTTTGTGTGAAGGGTGCTGTTGCTATGGGAGAATGAGTTTGTGTGAAGGGTGCTGTTGCTATGGAGAATGAGTTTGTGTGAAGGGTGCTGTTGCTATGGGAGAATGAGTTTGTGTGAAGGGTGCTGTTGCTAAGGAGAATGAGTTTGTGTGAAGGGTGCTGTTGCTATGGGAGAATGAGTTTGTGTGAAGGGTGCTGTTGCTATGGGAGAATGAGTTTGTGTGAAGGGTGCTGTTGCTATGGGAGAATGAGTTTGTGTGAAGGGTGCTGTTGCTATGGGAGAATGAGTTTGTGTGAAGGGTGCTGTTGCTATGGGAGAATGAGTTTGTGTGAAGGGTGCTGTTGCTATGGGAGAATGAGTTTGTGTGAAGGGTGCTGTTGCTATGGGAGAATGAGTTTGTGTGAAGGGTGCTGTTGCTATGGGAGAATGAGTTTGTGTGAAGGGTGCTGTTGCTACTGGAGAATGAGTTTGTGTGAAGGGTGCTGTTGCTATGGGAGAATGAGTTTGTGTGAAGGGTGCTGTTGCTATGGGAGAATGAGTTTGTGTGAAGGGTGCTGTTGCTATGGGAGAATGAGTTTGTGTGAAGGGTGCTGTTGCTACTGGAGAATGAGTTTGTGTGAAGGGTGCTGTTGCTACAGGAGAATGAGTTTGTGTGAAGGGTGCTGTTGCTATGGGAGAATGAGTTTGTGTGAAGGGTGCTGTTGCTATGGGAGAATGAGTTTGTGTGAAGGGTGCTGTTGCTATGGGAGAATGAGTTTGTGTGAAGGGTGCTGTTGCTACTGGAGAATGAGTTTGTGTGAAGGGTGCTGTTGCTACTGGGAGAATGAGTTTGTGTGAAGGGTGCTGTTGCTATGGAGAATGAGTTTGTGTGAAGGGTGCTGTTGCTATGGGAGAATGAGTTTGTGTGAAGGGTGCTGTTGCTATGGGAGAATGAGTTTGTGTGAAGGGTGCTGTTGCTATGGGAGAATGAGTTTGTGTGAAGGGTGCTGTTGCTAAGGAGAATGAGTTTGTGTGAAGGGTGCTGTTGCTAAGGAGAATGAGTTTGTGTGAAGGGTGCTGTTGCTATGGGAGAATGAGTTTGTGTGAAGGGTGCTGTTGCTACTGGAGAATGAGTTTGTGTGAAGGGTGCTGTTGCTATGGAGAATGAGTTTGTGTGAAGGGTGCTGTTGCTACTGGGAGAATGAGTTTGTGTGAAGGGTGCTGTTGCTATGGGAGAATGAGTTTGTGTGAAGGGTGCTGTTGCTACAGGAGAATGAGTTTGTGTGAAGGGTGCTGTTGCTAAGGGAGAATGAGTTTGTGTGAAGGGTGCTGTTGCTATGGGAGAATGAGTTTGTGTGAAGGGTGCTGTTGGTATGGAGAATGAGTTTGTGTGAAGGGTGCTGTTGCTACTGGAGAATGAGTTTGTGTGAAGGGTGCTGTTGCTATGGGAGAATGAGTTTGTGTGAAGGGTGCTGTTGCTATGGGAGAATGAGTTTGTGTGAAGGGTGCTGTTGCTACAGGAGAATGAGTTTGTGTGAAGGGTGCTGTTGCTATGGGAGAATGAGTTTGTGTGAAGGGTGCTGTTGCTATTGGAGAATGAGTTTGTGTGAAGGGTGCTGTTGCTATGGGAGAATGAGTTTGTGTGAAGGGTGCTGTTGCTATGGGAGAATGAGTTTGTGTGAAGGGTGCTGTTGCTATGGGAGAATGAGTTTGTGTGAAGGGTGCTGTTGCTATGGGAGAATGAGTTTGTGTGAAGGGTGCTGTTGCTATGGAGAATGACTTTGTGTGAAGGGTGCTGTTGCTATGGGAGAATGAGTTTGTGTGAAGGGTGCTGTTGCTATGGGAGAATGAGTTTGTGTGATGGGTGCTGTTACTACAGGAGAATGAGTTTGTGTGAAGTGTACTGTTGCTACAGGAGAATGAGTTTGTGTGAAGGGTGCTGTTGCCTACAGGAGAATGAGTTTGTGTGAAGGGTGCTGTTGCTACAGGGAGAATGAGTTTGTGTGAAGGGTGCTGTTGCTACAGGAGAATGAGTTTGTGTGAAGGGTGCTGTTGCTATAGGAGATGAGTTTGTGTGAAGGGTGCTGTTGCTACAGGAGATGAGTTTGTGTGAAGGGTGCTGTTAGCTACAGGAGAATGAGTTTGTGTGAAGGGTGCTGTTGCTATGGGAGGAATGAGTTTGTGTGAAGGGTGCTGTTGCTACTGGAGAATGAGTTTGTGTGAAGCGTGCTGTTGCTACTGGGAGAATGAGTTTGTGTGAAGGGTGCTGTTAGCTACAGGGAGAATGAGTTTGTGTGAAGTGTGCTGTTGCTACAAGAGAATGAGTTTGTGTGAAAGGTGCTCTTGCTATGGGAGAATGAGTTTGTGTGAAGGTGCTGTTGCTATATGACAATGAGTTTGTGTGAAGGGTGCTGTTGCTATGGAGAATGAGTTTGTGTGAAGGGTGCTGTTGCTATGGGAGAATGAGTTTGTGTGAAGGGTGCTGTTGCTATGGGAGAATGAGTTTGTGTGAAGGGTGCTGTTGCTATGGGAGAATGAGTTTGTGTGAAGGGTGCTGTTGCTATGGGAGAATGAGTTTGTGTGAAGGGTGCTGTTGCTATGGAGAATGAGTTTGTGTGAAGGGTGCTGTTGCTATGGGAGAATGAGTTTGTGTGAAGGGTGCTGTTGCTATGGGAGAATGAGTTTGTGTGAAGGGTGCTGTTGCTATGGGAGAATGAGTTTGTGTGAAGGGTGCTGTTGCTATGGGAGAATGAGTTTGTGTGAAGGGTGCTGTTTCTACAGGAGAATGATTTTGTGTGAAGGGTGCTGTTGCTACAGGAGAATGAGTTTGTGTGAAGGGTGCTGTTGCTACAGGAGAATGAGTTTGTGTGAAGGGTGCTGTTGCTACAGGAGAATGAGTTTGTGTGAAGGGTGCTGTTGCTATGGGAGAATGAGTTTGTGTGAAGGGTGCTGTTGCTATGGGAGAATGAGTTTGTGTGAAGGGTGCTGTTGCTATGGGAGAATGAGTTTGTGTGAAGGGTGCTGTTGCTATGGGAGAATGAGTTTGTGTGAAGGGTGCTGTTGCTATGGGAGAATGAGTTTGTGTGAAGGGTGCTGTTGCTATGGGAGAATGAGTTTGTGTGAAGGGTGCTGTTGCTATGGGAGAATGAGTTTGTGTGAAGGGTGCTGTTGCTACAGGAGAATGAGTTTGTGTGAAGGGTGCTGTTGCTATGGAGAATGAGTTTGTGTGAAGGGTGCTGTTGCTACAGGAGAATGAGTTTGTGTGAAGGGTGCTGTTGCTAAGGAGAATGAGTTTGTGTGAAGGGTGCTGTTGCTATGGAGAATGAGTTTGTGTGAAGGGTGCTGTTGCTATGGGAGAATGAGTTTGTGTGAAGGGTGCTGTTGCTATGGGAGAATGAGTTTGTGTGAAGGGTGCTGTTGCTATGGGAGAATGAGTTTGTGTGAAGGGTGCTGTTGCTATGGGAGAATGAGTTTGTGTGAAGGGTGCTGTTGCTATGGAGAATGAGTTTGTGTGAAGGGTGCTGTTGCTATGGGAGAATGAGTTTGTGTGAAGGGTGCTGTTGCTACAGGAGAATGAGTTTGTGTGAAGGGTGCTGTTGCTATGGGAGAATGAGTTTGTGTGAAGGGTGCTGTTGCTACTGGAGAATGAGTTTGTGTGAAGGGTGCTGTTGCTATGGGAGAATGAGTTTGTGTGAAGGGTGCTGTTGCTATGGGAGAATGAGTTTGTGTGAAGGGTGCTGTTGCTATGGGAGAATGAGTTTGTGTGAAGGGTGCTGTTGCTATGGGAGAATGAGTTTGTGTGAAGGGTGCTGTTGCTATGGGAGAATGAGTTTGTGTGAAGGGTGCTGTTGCTACTGGAGAATGAGTTTGTGTGAAGGGTGCTGTTGCTATGGGAGAATGAGTTTGTGTGAAGGGTGCTGTTGCTATGGGAGAATGAGTTTGTGTGAAGGGTGCTGTTGCTATGGGAGAATGAGTTTGTGTGAAGGGTGCTGTTGCTATGGGAGAATGAGTTTGTGTGAAGGGTGCTGTTGCTACTGGAGAATGAGTTTGTGTGAAGGGTGCTGTTGCTATGGGAGAATGAGTTTGTGTGAAGGGTGCTGTTGCTATGGGAGAATGAGTTTGTGTGAAGGGTGCTGTTGCTACAGGAGAATGAGTTTGTGTGAAGGGTGCTGTTGCTAAGGAGAATGAGTTTGTGTGAAGGGTGCTGTTGCTACAGGAGAATGAGTTTGTGTGAAGGGTGCTGTTGCTATGGAGAATGAGTTTGTGTGAAGGGTGCTGTTGCTATGGGAGAATGAGTTTGTGTGAAGGGTGCTGTTGCTATGGAGAATGAGTTTGTGTGAAGGGTGCTGTTGCTATGGGAGAATGAGTTTGTGTGAAGGGTGCTGTTGCTATGGGAGAATGAGTTTGTGTGAAGGGTGCTGTTGCTATGGGAGAATGAGTTTGTGTGAAGGGTGCTGTTGCTATGGGAGAATGAGTTTGTGTGAAGGGTGCTGTTGCTATGGAGAATGAGTTTGTGTGAAGGGTGCTGTTGCTATGGGAGAATGAGTTTGTGTGAAGGGTGCTGTTGCTATGGGAGAATGAGTTTGTGTGAAGGGTGCTGTTGCTATGGAGAATGAGTTTGTGTGAAGGGTGCTGTTGCTATGGGAGAATGAGTTTGTGTGAAGGGTGCTGTTGCTATGGAGAATGAGTTTGTGTGAAGGGTGCTGTTGCTATGGAGAATGAGTTTGTGTGAAGGGTGCTGTTGCTATGGGAGAATGAGTTTGTGTGAAGGGTGCTGTTGCTAAGGGAGAATGAGTTTGTGTGAAGGGTGCTGTTGCTATGGGAGAATGAGTTTGTGTGAAGGGTGCTGTTGCTATGGGAGAATGAGTTTGTGTGAAGGGTGCTGTTGCTACGGAGAATGAGTTTGTGTGAAGGGTGCTCGTGCTATGGGAGAATGAGTTTGTGTGAAGGGTGCTGTTACTACCGGAGAATGAGTTTGTGTGAAGGGTGCTATTGCTATGGGAGAATGTGTTTGTGTGAATGTTGCTGTTACTACAGGAGATTGAGTTTGTGTGAATGTTGCTGTTGCTATGGGAGAATGAGTTTGTGTGAAGGGTGCTGTTGCTATGGGAGAATGAGTTTGTGTGAAGGGTGCTGTTGCTATGGGAGAATGAGTTTGTGTGAAGGGTGCTGTTGCTATGGGAGAATGAGTTTGTGTGAAGGGTGCTGTTGCTATGGGAGAATGGAGTTTGTAGTGAAGGGTGCTGTTGCTATGGGAGAATGAGTTTGTGTGAAGGGGTGCTGTTACTATGGAGAATGAGTTTGTGTGAAGGGTGCTGTTGCTACAGGAGAATGAGTTTGTGTGAAGGGTGCTGTTGCTATAGGGAGAATGAGTTTGTGTGAAGGGTGCTGTTGCTACTGGGAGAATGAGTTTGTGTGAAGGGTGCTGTTGCTAAGGAGAATGAGTTTGTGTGAAGGGTGCTGTTGCTATGGAGAAAGAGTTTGTGTGAAGGGTGCTGTTGCTATGGGAGAATGAGTTTGTGTGAAGGGTGCTGTTGCTATTGGAGGATGAGTTTGTGTGAAGCGTGCTGTTGCTACAGCAGAATGAGTTTGTGTGAAGGGTGCTGTTGCTATGGGAGAATGAGATCGTGTGAAGGGTGCTGTTGCTATGGGAGAATGAGTTTGTGTGAAGGGTGCTGTTGCTATGGGAGAATGAGTTTGTGTGATGGGTGCTGTTGCTATGGGAGACTGAGTTTGTGTGAAGGGTGCTGTTGCTATGGGAGAATGAGTTTGTGTGAAGGGTGCTGTTGCTATGGGAGAATGAGTTTGTGTGAAGGGTGCTGTTGCTATGGGAGAATGAGTTTGTGTGAAGGGTGCTGTTGCTATGGGAGAATGAGTTTGTGTGAAGGGTGCTGTTGCTATGGAGAATGAGTTTGTGTGAAGGGTGCTGTTGCTATAGGGAGAATGAGTTTGTGTGAAGGGTGCTGTTGCTACAGGAGAATGAGTTTGTGTGAAGGGTGCTGTTGCTATGGAGAATGAGTTTGTGTGAAGGGTGCTGTTGCTATGGGAGAATGAGTTTGTGTGAAGGGTGCTGTTGCTATGGGAGAATGAGTTTGTGTGAAGGGTGCTGTTGCTATGGGAGAATGAGTTTGTGTGAAGGGTGCTTTTGCTATGGGAGAATGAGTTTGTGTGAAGGGTGCTGTTGCTATGGGAGAATGAGTTTGTGTGAAGGGTGCTGTTGCTATGGGAGAATGAGTTTGTGTGAAGGGTGCTGTTGCTATTGGAGAATGAGTTTGTGTGAAGCGTGCTGTTGCTACAGGAGAATGAGTTTGTGTGAAGGTTGCTGTTGCTAAGGGAGAATGAGTTTGTGTGAAGGGTGCTGTTGCTACTGGAGAATGAGTTTGTGTGAAGGGTGCTGTTACTACAGGAGAATGAGTTTGTGTGAAGGGTGCTGTTGCTATGGAGAATGAGTTTGTGTGAAGGGTGCTGTTGCTATGGAGAATGAGTTTGTGTGAAGGGTGCTGTTGCTATGGAGAATGAGTTTGTGTGAAGGGTGCTGTTGCTACAGGAGAATGAGTTTGTGTGAAGGGTGCTGTTGCTAAGGGAGAATGAGTTTGTGTGAAGGGTGCTGTTGCTACTGGAGAATGAGTTTGTGTGAAGGGTGCTGTTGCTACAGGGAGAATGAGTTTGTGTGAAGGGTGCTGTTGCTATGGGAGAATGAGTTTGTGTGAAGGGTGCTGTTGCTATGGGAGAATGAGTTTGTGTGAAGGGTGCTGTTGCTATGGGAGAATGAGTTTGTGTGAAGGGTGCTGTTGCTATGGGAGAATGAGTTTGTGTGAAGGGTGCTGTTGCTATGGGAGAATGAGTTTGTGTGAAGGGTGCTGTTGCTATGGGAGAATGAGTTTGTGTGAAGGGTGCTGTTGCTACTGGGAGAATGAGTTTGTGTGAAGGGTGCTGTTGCTACTGGAGAATGAGTTTGTGTGAAGGGTGCTGTTGCTACAGGAGAATGAGTTTGTGTGAAGGGTGCTGTTGCTACAGGAGAATGAGTTTGTGTGAAGGGTGCTGTTGCTAAGGAGAATGAGTTTGTGTGAAGGGTGCTGTTGCTATGGAGAATGAGTTTGTGTGAAGGGTGCTGTTGCTATGGAGAATGAGTTTGTGTGAAGCGTGCTGTTGCTTCAGGAGAATGAGTTTGTGTGAAGGGTGCTGTTGCTATGGGAGAATGAGTTTGTGTGAAGGGTGCTGTTGCTATGGGAGAATGAGTTTGTGTGAAGGGTGCTGTTGCTATGGGAGAATGAGTTTGTGTGAAGGGTGCTGTTGCTGTTGGAGAATGAGTTTGTGTGAAGCGTGCTGTTGCTACAGGAGAATGAGTTTGTGTGAAGGGTGCTGTTGCTACAGGAGAATGAGTTTGTGTGAAGGGTGCTGTTGCTACAGCAGAATGAGTTTGTGTGAAGGGTGCTGTTGCTATGGGAGAATGAGTTTGTGTGAAGGGTGCTGTTGCTATGGGAGAATGAGTTCGTGTGAAGGGTGCTGTTGCTATGGGAGAATGAGTTTGTATGAAGGGTGCTGTTGCTATGGGAGAATGAGTTTGTGTGAAGGGTGCTGTTGCTATGGGAGAATGAGTTTGTGTGAAGGGTGCTGTTGCTATGGGAGAATGAGTTTGTGTGAAGGGTGCTGTTGCTACAGGAGAATGAGTTTGTGTGAAGGGTGCTGTTGCTACAGGAGAATGAGTTTGTGTGAAGGGTGCTGTTGCTACAGGGGAATGAGTTTGTGTGAAGGGTGCTGTTACTACAGGAGAATGAGTTTGTGTGAAGTGTGCTGTTGCTATGGGAGAATGAGTTTGTGTGAAGGGTGCTGTTGCTATGGCCGAATGAGTCTGTGTGAAGGCTGCTTTTGCTATGGGAGAACGAGTTTGTGTGAAGGGTGCTGTTGCTATGGGAGAATGAGTTTGTGTGAAGGGTGCTGTTGCTATGGGAGAATGAGTTTGTGTGAAGGGTGCTGTTACTACAGGAGAATGAGTTTGTGTGAAGGGTGCTGTTGCTACAGGAGAATGAGTTTGTGTGAAGGGTGCTGTTGCTATGGGAGAATGAGTTTGTGTGAAGGGTGCTGTTACTACAGGAGAATGAGTTTGTGTGATGTGTGCTGTTGCTATGGGAGAATGAGTTTGTGTGAAGGGTGCTGTTGCTATGGCAGAATGAGTCTGTGTGAAGGCTGCTTTTGCTATGGGAGAAAGAGTTTGTGTGAAGGGTGCTGTTGCTATGGGAGAATGAGTTTGTGTGAAGCGTGCTGTTGATACAGGAGAATGAGTTTGTGTGAAGGGTGCTGTTACTACAGCAGAATGAGTTTGTGTGAAGGGCGCTGTTGCTACAGCAGAATGAGTTTGTGTGAAGGGTGCTGTTGCTATGGGAGAATGAGTTTGTGTGAAGGGTGCTGTTGCTATGGGAGAATGAGTTCGTGTGAAGGGTGCTGTTGCTATGGGAGAATGAGTTTGTGTGAAGGGTGCTGTTGCTATGGGAGAATGAGTTTGTGTGAAGGGTGCTGTTGCTATGGGAGATTGAGTTTGTGTGAAGGGTGCTCTTGCTATGGGAGAATGAGTTTGTGTGAAGGGTGCTGTTGCTATGGGAGAAAGAGTTTGTGTGAAGGGTGCTGTTGCTACAGGAGAATGAGTTTGTGTGAAGGGTGCTGTTGCTATGGGAGAATGAGTTTGTGTGAAGGGTGCTGTTACTACCGGAGAATGAGTTTGTGTGAAGGGTGCTGTTGCTATGGGAGAATGAGTTTGTGTGAAGGGTGCTGTTACTACAGGAGAATGAGTTTGTGTGAAGGGTGCTGTTGCTACGGGAGAATGAGTTTGTGTGAAGGGTGCTGTTGCTATGGGAGAATGAGTTTGTGTGAAGGGTGCTGTTGCTATGGGAGAATGAGTTTGTGTGAAGGGTGCTGTTGCTATGGGAGAATGAGTTTGTGTGAAGGTTGCTGTTGCTATGGGAGAATGAGTTTGTGTGAAGGGTGCTGTTGCTATTGGAGAATGAGTTTGTGTGAAGGGTGCTGTTGCTACAGGAGAATGAGTTTGTGTGAAGGGTGCTGTTGCTATTGGAGAATGAGTTTGTGTGAAGGGTGCTGTTGCTACAGGAGAATGAGTTTGTGTGAAGGTTGCTGTTGCTAAGGGAGAATGAGTTTGTGTGAAGGGTGCTGTTGCTACAGGAGAATGAGTTTGTGTGAAGGGTGCCGTTGCTATGGGAGAATGAGTTTGTGTGAAGGGTGCTGTTGCTATGGGAGAATGTGTTTGTGTGAAGGGTGCTGTTGCTATGGGAGAATGAGTTTGTGTGAAGGGTGCTGTTGCTATGGGAGAATGAGTTTGTGTGAAGGGTGCTGTTGCTATGGGAGAATGAGTTTGTGTGAAGGGTGCTGTTGCTATGGGAGAATGAGTTTGTGTGAAGGGTGCTGTTTCTACTGGAGAATGAGTTTGTGTGAAGGGTGCTGTTGCTATGGGAGAATGAGTTTGTGTGAAGGGTGCTGTTGCTATGGGAGAATGAGTTTGTGTGAAGGGTGCTGTTGCTATGGAGAATGAGTTTGTGTGAAGGGTGCTGTTGCTAAGGGAGAATGAGTTTGTGTGAAGGGTGCTGTTGCTAAGGGAGAATGAGTTTGTGTGAAGGGTGCTGTTGCTATGGGAGAATGAGTTTGTGTGAAGGGTGCTGTTACTACAGGAGAATGAGTTTGTGTGAAGGGTGCTGTTGCTATGGGAGAATGAGTTTGTGTGAAGGGTGCTGTTGCTATGGGAGAATGAGTTTGTGTGAAGGGTGCTGTTGCTATGGAGAATGAGTTTGTGTGAAGGGTGCTGTTGCTATGGGAGAATGAGTTTGTGTGAAGGGTGCTGTTGCTATGGGAGAATGAGTTTGTGTGAAGGGTGCTGTTGCTATGGGAGAATGAGTTTGTGTGAAGGGTGCTGTTGCTACTGGAGAATGAGTTTGTGTGAAGGGTGCTGTTGCTATGGGAGAATGAGTTTGTGTGAAGGGTGCTGTTGCTATGGAGAATGAGTTTGTGTGAAGGGTGCTGTTGCTATGGGAGAATGAGTTTGTGTGAAGGGTGCTGTTGCTATGGAGAATGAGTTTGTGTGAAGGGTGCTGTTGCTACAGGAGAATGAGTTTGTGTGAAGGGTGCTGTTGCTACTGGAGAATGAGTTTGTGTGAAGGGTGCTGTTGCTATGGAGAATGAGTTTGTGTGAAGGGTGCTGTTGCTATGGAGAATGAGTTTGTGTGAAGGGTGCTGTTGCTATGGAGAATGAGTTTGTGTGAAGGGTGCTGTTGCTACAGGGAGAATGAGTTTGTGTGAAGGGTGCTGTTGCTATGGGAGAATGAGTTTGTGTGAAGGGTGCTGTTGCTATGGGAGAATGAGTTTGTGTGAAGGGTGCTGTTGCTATGGGAGAATGAGTTTGTGTGAAGGGTGCTGTTGCTATGGGAGAATGAGTTTGTGTGAAGGGTGCTGTTGCTATGGGAGAATGAGTTTGTGTGAAGGGTGCTGTTGCTATGGGAGAATGAGTTTGTGTGAAGGGTGCTGTTGCTATGGGAGAATGAGTTTGTGTGAAGGGTGCTGTTGCTATGGGAGAATGAGTTTGTGTGAAGGGTGCTGTTACTACAGGAGAATGAGTTTGTGTGAAGGGTGCTGTTGCTACAGGAGAATGAGTTTGTGTGAAGGGTGCTGTTGCTACAGGAGCATGAGTTTGTGTGAAGGGTGCTGTTACTACAGGATCATGAGTTTGTGTGATGTGTGCTGTTGCTATGGGAGAATGAGTTTGTGTGAAGGGTGCTGTTGCTATGGCAGAATGAGTCTGTGTGAAGGGTGCTGGTACTACAGGAGAATGAGTTTGTGTGAAGGGTGCTGTTGCTAAGGGAGAATGAGTTTGTGTGAAGGGTGCTGTTGCTATCGGAGAATGAGTTTGTGTGAAGGGTGCTGTTACTACAGGAGAATGAGTTTGTGTGAAGGGTGCTGTTGCTATAGGAGAATGAGTTTGTGTGAAGGGTGCTGTTGCTATGGGAGAATGAGTTTGTGTGAAGGGTGCTGTTGCTATGGGAGAATGAGTTTGTGTGAAGGGTGCTGTTGCTATGGGAGAATTAGTTTGTGTGAAGGGTGCTGTTGCTATGGGAGAATGAGTTTGTGTGAAGGGTGCTGTTGCTATGGGAGAATGAGTTTGTGTGAAGGGTGCTGTTGCTACAGGAGAATGAGTTTGTGTGAAGGGTGCTGTTGCTACAGGAGAATGAGTTTGTGTGAAGGGTGCTGTTGCTACAGGACAATAAGTTTGTGTGAAGGGTGCTGTTACTACAGGATCATGAGTTTGTGTGATGTGTGCTGTTGCTATGGGAGAATGAGTTTGTGTGAAGGGTGCTGTTTTTGTTGGAGAATGAGTCTGTGTGAATGGTGCTGGTACTACAGGAGAATGAGTTTGTGTGAAGGGTGCTGTTGCTAAGGGAGAATGAGTTTGTGTGAAGGCTGCTTTTGCTATGGGAGAAAGAGTTTGTGTGAAGGGTGCTGTTGCTATGGGAGAATGAGTTTGTGTGAAGGGTGCTGTTGCTATTGGAGAATGAGTTTGTGTGAAGTGTGCTGTTGCTACAGGAGAATGAGTTTGTGTGAAGGGTGCTGTTACTACAGCAGAATGAGTTTGTGTGAAGGGTGCTGTTGCTACAGCAGAATGAGTTTGTGTGAAGGGTGATGTTGCTATGGGAGAATGAGTTTGTGTGAAGGGTGCTGTTGCTATGGGAGAATGAGTTCGTGTGAAGGGTGCTGTTGCTATGGGAGAATGAGTTTGTATGAAGGGTGCTGTTGCTATGGGAGAATGAGTTTGTGTCAAGGGTGCTGTTGCTACGGGAGACTGAGTTTGTTTGAAGGGTGCTCTTGCTATGGGAGAATGAGTTTGTGTGAAGGGTGCTGTTGCTATGGGAGAAAGAGTTTGTGTGAAGGGTGCTGTTGCTACAGGAGAATGAGTTTGTGTGAAGGGTGCTGTTGCTATGGGAGAATGAGTTTGTGTGAAGGGTGCTGTTGCTACAGGAGAATGAGTTTGTGTGAAGGGTGCTGTTGCTATGGGAGAAAGAGTTTGTGTGAAGGGTGCTGTTGCTACAGGAGAATGAGTTTGTGTGAAGGGTGCTGTTGCTATGGGAGAATGAGTTTGTGTGATGGGTGCTGTTACTACCGGAGAATGAGTTTATGTGAAGGGTGCTGTTGCTATGGGAGAATGAGTTTGTGTGAAGGGTGCTGTGGCTACAGGAGATTGAGTTTGTGTGAAGTGTGCTGTTGCTATGGGAGAATGAGTTTGTGTGAAGGGTGCTGTTGCTATGGGAGAATGAGTTTGTGTGAAGGGTGCTGTTGCTATGGGAGAATGAGTTTGTGTGAAGGGTGCTGTTGCTATGGGAGAATGAGTTTGTGTGAAGGGTGCTGTTGCTATGGGAGAATGAGTTTGTGTGAAGGGTGCTGTTGCTATGGGAGAATGAGTTTGTGTGAAGGGTGCTGTTGCTATGGGAGAATGAGTTTGTGTGAAGGGTGCTGTTGCTATGGGAGAATGAGTTTGTGTGAAGGGTGCTGTTGCTATGGGAGAATGAGTTTGTGTGAAGGGTGCTGTTGCTATGGGAGAATGAGTTTGTGTGAAGGGTGCTGTTGCTATGGGAGAATGAGTTTGTGTGAAGGGTGCTGTTGCTATGGGAGAATGAGTTTGTGTGAAGGGTGCTGTTGCTATGGGAGAATGAGTTTGTGTGAAGGGTGCTGTTGCTATGGGAGAATGAGTTTGTGTGAAGGGTGCTGTTGCTACAGGAGAATGAGTTTGTGTGAAGGGTGCTGTTGCTACAGGAGAATGAGTTTGTGTGAAGGGTGCTGTTGCTACAGGAGAATGAGTTTGTGTGAAGGGTGCTGTTACTACAGGATCATGAGTTTGTGTGATGTGTGCTGTTGCTATGGGAGAATGAGTTTGTGTGAAGGGTGCTGTTGCTATGGCAGAATGAGTCTGTGTGAAGGGTGCTGGTACTACAGGAGAATGAGTTTGTGTGAAGGGTGCTGTTGCTATGGCAGAATGAGTCTGTGTGAAGGGTGCTGTTGCTATGGCAGAATGAGTCTGTGTGAAGGGTGCTGGTACTACAGGAGAATGAGTTTGTATGAAGGGTGCTGTTGCTAAGGGAGAATGAGTTTGTGTGAAGGGTGCTGTTGCTATGGGAGAATGAGTTTGTGTGAAGGGTGCTGTTACTACAGGAGAATCAATTTGTTTGAAGGGTGCTGTTGCTTTGGGGAATGAGTTTGTGTGAAGGGTGCTGTTGCTATGGGAGAATGAGTTTGTGTGTAGGGTGCTGTTGCTATGGGAGAATGAGTTTGTGTGAAGGGTGCTGTTGCTATGGGAGAATGAGTTTGTGTGTAGGGTGCTGTTGCTATGCGAGAATGAGTTTGTGTGAAGGGTGCTGTTGCTATGGGAGAATGAGTTTGTGTGTAGGGTGCTGTTGCTATTGGAGAATGAGTTTGTGTGAAGGGTGCTGTTGCTATGGGAGAATTAGTTTGTGTGAAGGGTGCTGTTGCTATGGGAGAATGAGTTTGTGTGAAGGGTGCTGTTGCTACTGGAGAATGAGTTTGTGTGAAGGGTGCTGTTGCTATGGAGAATGAGTTTGTGTGAAGGGTGCTGTTGCTACAGGAGAATGAGTTTGTGTGAAGGGTGCTGTTGCTACTGGAGAATGAGTTTGTGTGAAGTGTGCTGTTGCTATGGGAGAATGAGTTTGTGTGAAGGGTGCTGTTGCTATGGCAGAATGAGTCTGTGTGAAGGGTGCTGTTGCTACAGGAGAATGAGTTTGTGTGAAGGGTGCTGTTGCTAAGGGAGAATGAGTTTGTGTGAAGGGTGCTGTTGCTATGGGAGAATGAGTTTGTGTGAAGGGTGCTGTTGCTATGGGAGAATGAGTTTGTGTGAAGGGTGCTGTTGCTACAGGAGAATGAGTTTGTGTGAAGGCTGCTGTTACTACAGGAGAATGAGTTTGTGTGAAGGGTGCTGTTGCTACAGGAGAATGAGTTTGTGTGAAGGGTGCTGTTGCTATGGGAGAATGAGTTTGTGTGAAGGGTGCTGTTGCTATGGGAGAATGAGTTTGTGTGAAGGGTGCTGTTGCTATGGGAGAATGAGTTTGTGTGAAGGGTGCTGTTGCTATGGGAGAATGAGTTTGTGTGAAGGGTGCTGTTGCTATGGGAGAATGAGTTTGTGTGAAGGTTGCTGTTGCTATGGGAGAATGAGTTTGTGTGAAGGGTGCTGTTGCTATGGGAGAATGAGTTTTTATGAAGGGTGCTGTTGCTATGGGAGAATGAGTTTGTGTGAAGGGTGCTGTTGCTATGGGAGAATGAGTTTGTGTGAAGGGTGCTGTTGCTATGGGAGAATGAGTTTGTGTGAAGGGTGCTGTTGCTATGGGAGAATGAGTTTGTGTGAAGGGTGCTGTTGCTATGGGAGAATGAGTTTGTGTGAAGGGTGCTGTTGCTATGGGAGAATGAGTTTGTGTGAAGGGTGCTGTTGCTATGGGAGAATGAGTTTGTGTGAAGGGTGCTGTTGCTATGGGAGAATGAGTTTGTGTGAAGGGTGCTGTTGCTATGGGAGAATGAGTTTGTGTGAAGGGTGCTGTTGCTATGGGAGAATGAGTTTGTGTGAAGGGTGCTGTTGCTATGGGAGAATGAGTTTGTGTGAAGGGTGCTGTTGCTACAGGAGAATGAGTTTGTGTGAAGGGTGCTGTTGCTACAGGAGAATGAGTTTGTGTGAAGGGTGCTGTTGCTACAGGAGAATGAGTTTGTGTGAAGGGTGCTGTTGCTATTGGAGAATGAGTTTGTGTGAAGGGTGCTGTTGCTACAGGAGAATGAGTTTGTGTGAAGGGTGCTGTTGCTAAGGGAGAATGAGTTTGTGTGAAGGGTGCTGTTGCTATGGGAGAATGAGTTTGTGTGAAGGGTGCTGTTGCTATGGGAGAATGAGTTTGTTTGTAGGGTGCTGTTGCTATGGGAGAATGAGTTTGTGTGAAGGGTGCTGTTGCTATGGGAGAATGAGTTTGTGTGAAGGGTGCTGTTGCTATGGGAGAATGAGTTTGTGTGAAGGGTGCTGTTGCTACAGGAGAATGAGTTTGTGTGAAGTGTGCTGTTGCTATGGGAGAATGCGTTTGTGTGAAGGTTGCTGTTGCTACAGGAGAATGAGTTTGTGTGAAGGGTGCTGTTGCTACAGGAGAATGAGTTTGTGTGAAGGGTGCTGTTACTACAGGATCATGAGTTTGTGTGATGTGTGCTGTTGCTCTGGGAGAATGAGTTTGTGTGAAGGGTGCTGTTGCTACAGGAGAATGAGTTTGTGTGAAGGGTGCTGTTACTACAGGATCATGAGTTTGTGTGATGTGTGCTGTTGCTCTGGGAGAATGAGTTTGTGTGAAGGGTGCTGGTACTACAGGAGAATGAGTTTGTGTGAAGGGTGCTGTTGCTAAGGGAGAATGAGTTTGTGTGAAGGGTGCTGTTGCTACTGGAGAATGAGTTTGTGTGAAGGGTGCTGTTGCTATGGGAGAATGAGTTTGTGTGAAGGGTGCTGTTGCTATGGGAGAATGAGTTTGTGTGAAGGGTGCTGTTGCTATGGGAGAATGAGTTTGTGTGAAGGGTGCTGTTGCTATGGGAGAATGAGTTTGTGTGAAGGGTGCTGTTGCTATGGGAGAATGA
Source organism: Carcharodon carcharias (assembly GCF_017639515.1). NCBI lineage: Eukaryota > Metazoa > Chordata > Chondrichthyes > Lamniformes > Lamnidae > Carcharodon > Carcharodon carcharias. The sequence continues at coordinate 196,912 of NW_024470774.1, forward strand.
GTTTGTGTGAAGGGTGCTGTTGCTACTGGAGAATGAGTTTGTGTGAAGGGTGCTGTTGCTATGGGAGAATGAGTTTGTGTGAAGGGTGCTGTTGCTATGGGAGAATGAGTTTGTGTGAAGGGTGCTGTTGCTATGGGAGAATGAGTTTGTGTGAAGGGTGCTGTTGCTATGGAGAATGAGTTTGTGTGAAGGGTGCTGTTGCTACAGGAGAATGAGTTTGTGTGAAGGGTGCTGTTGCTACAGGAGAATGAGTTTGTGTGAAGGGTGCTGTTGCTACAGGAGAATGAGTTTGTGTGAAGGGTGCTGTTGCTAAGGGAGAATGAGTTTGTGTGAAGGGTGCTGTTGCTAAGGAGAATGAGTTTGTGTGAAGGGTGCTGTTGCTATGGGAGAATGAGTTTGTGTGAAGGGTGCTGTTGCTATGGGAGAATGAGTTTGTGTGAAGGGTGCTGTTGCTATGGGAGAATGAGTTTGTGTGAAGGGTGCTGTTGCTATGGAGAATGAGTTTGTGTGAAGGGTGCTGTTGCTACAGGAGAATGAGTTTGTGTGAAGGGTGCTGTTGCTACAGGAGAATGAGTTTGTGTGAAGGGTGCTGTTGCTACAGGAGAATGAGTTTGTGTGAAGGGTGCTGTTGCTACAGGAGAATGAGTTTGTGTGAAGGGTGCTGTTGCTATGGGAGAATGAGTTTGTGTGAAGGGTGCTGTTGCTATGGGAGAATGAGTTTGTGTGAAGGGTGCTGTTGCTATGGGAGAATGAGTTTGTGTGAAGGGTGCTGTTGCTACAGGAGAATGAGTTTGTGTGAAGGGTGCTGTTGCTACTGGGAGAATGAGTTTGTGTGAAGGGTGCTGTTGCTACAGGAGAATGAGTTTGTGTGAAGGGTGCTGTTGCTACGGGAGAATGAGTTTGTGTGAAGGGTGCTGTTGCTACTGGAGAATGAGTTTGTGTGAAGGGTGCTGTTGCTATGGGAGAATGAGTTTGTGTGAAGGGTGCTGTTGCTATGGAGAATGAGTTTGTGTGAAGGGTGCTGTTGCTACAGGGAGAATGAGTTTGTGTGAAGGGTGCTGTTGCTACAGGAGAATGAGTTTGTGTGAAGGGTGCTGTTGCTATGGGAGAATGAATTTGTGTGAAGGGTGCTGTTGCTATGGGAGAATGAGTTTGTGTGAAGGGTGCTGTTACTACAGGAGAATGAGTTTGTGTGAAGGGTGCTGTTGCTACTGGGAGAATGAGTTTGTGTGAAGGGTGCTGTTGCTATGGGAGAATGAGTTTGTGTGAAGGGTGCTGTTGCTAAGGGAGAATGAGTTTGTGTGAAGGGTGCTGTTGCTACAGGAGAATGAGTTTGTGTGAAGGGTGCTGTTGCTATGGGAGAATGAGTTTGTGTGAAGGGTGCTGTTGCTACTGGAGAATGAGTTTGTGTGAAGGGTGCTGTTGCTACAGGAGAATGAGTTTGTGTGAAGGGTGCTGTTGCTACAGGAGAATGAGTTTGTGTGAAGGGTGCTGTTGCTATGGGAGAATGAGTTTGTGTGAAGGGTGCTGTTGCTATGGGAGAATGAGTTTGTGTGAAGGGTGCTGTTGCTACTGGAGAATGAGTTTGTGTGAAGGGTGCTGTTGCTATGGGAGAATGAGTTTGTGTGAAGGGTGCTGTTGCTATGGGAGAATGAGTTTGTGTGAAGGGTGCTGTTGCTATGGGAGAATGAGTTTGTGTGAAGGGTGCTGTTGCTATGGGAGAATGAGTTTGTGTGAAGGGTGCTGTTGCTACTGGAGAATGAGTTTGTGTGAAGGGTGCTGTTGCTACAGGAGAATGAGTTTGTGTGAAGGGTGCTGTTGCTACAGGAGAATGAGTTTGTGTGAAGGGTGCTGTTGCTATGGGAGAATGAGTTTGTGTGAAGGGTGCTGTTGCTATGGGAGAATGAGTTTGTGTGAAGGGTGCTGTTGCTATGGGAGAATGAGTTTGTGTGAAGGGTGCTGTTGCTATGGGAGAATGAGTTTGTGTGAAGGGTGCTGTTGCTATGGGAGAATGAGTTTGTGTGAAGGGTGCTGTTGCTATGGAGAATGAGTTTGTGTGAAGGGTGCTGTTGCTACAGGAGAATGAGTTTGTGTGAAGGGTGCTGTTGCTATGGAGAATGAGTTTGTGTGAAGGGTGCTGTTGCTATGGGAGAATGAGTTTGTGTGAAGGGTGCTGTTGCTATGGGAGAATGAGTTTGTGTGAAGGGTGCTGTTGCTACTGGAGAATGAGTTTGTGTGAAGGGTGCTGTTGCTATGGGAGAATGAGTTTGTGTGAAGGGTGCTGTTGCTATGGAGAATGAGTTTGTGTGAAGGGTGCTGTTGCTACTGGGAGAATGAGTTTGTGTGAAGGGTGCTGTTGCTATGGGAGAATGAGTTTGTGTGAAGGGTGCTTTTGCTATGGGAGAATGAGTTTGTGTGAAGGGTGCTGTTTCTACTGGAGAATGAGTTTGTGTGAAGGGTGCTGTTGCTAAGGGAGAATGAGTTTGTGTGAAGGGTGCTGTTGCTATGGAGAATGAGTTTGTGTGAAGGGTGCTGTTGCTATGGGAGAATGAGTTTGTGTGAAGGGTGCTGTTGCTATGGGAGAATGAGTTTGTGTGAAGGGTGCTGTTGCTATGGGAGAATGAGTTTGTGTGAAGGGTGCTGTTGCTATGGGAGAATGAGTTTGTGTGAAGGGTGCTGTTGCTATGGGAGAATGAGTTTGTGTGAAGGGTGCTGTTGCTATGGGAGAATGAGTTTGTGTGAAGGGTGCTGTTGCTATGGAGAATGAGTTTGTGTGAAGGGTGCTGTTGCTATGGAGAATGAGTTTGTGTGAAGGGTGCTGTTGCTATGGGAGAATGAGTTTGTGTGAAGGGTGCTGTTGCTATGGGAGAATGAGTTTGTGTGAAGGGTGCTGTTGCTATGGGAGAATGAGTTTGTGTGAAGGGTGCTGTTGCTAAGGGAGAATGAGTTTGTGTGAAGGGTGCTGTTGCTATGGGAGAATGAGTTTGTGTGAAGGGTGCTGTTGCTATGGGAGAATGAGTTTGTGTGAAGGGTGCTGTTGCTATGGGAGAATGAGTTTGTGTGAAGGGTGCTGTTGCTATGGGAGAATGAGTTTGTGTGAAGGGTGCTGTTGCTATGGGAGAATGAGTTTGTGTGAAGGGTGCTGTTGCTATGGGAGAATGAGTTTGTGTGAAGGGTGCTGTTGCTATGGGAGAATGAGTTTGTGTGAAGGGTGCTGTTGCTATGGGAGAATGAGTTTGTGTGAAGGGTGCTGTTGCTACAGGAGAATGAGTTTGTGTGAAGGGTGCTGTTGCTATGGGAGAATGAGTTTGTGTGAAGGGTGCTGTTGCTATGGGAGAATGAGTTTGTGTGAAGGGTGCTGTTGCTAAGGGAGAATGAGTTTGTGTGAAGGGTGCTGTTGCTATGGGAGAATGAGTTTGTGTGAAGGGTGCTGTTGCTATGGAGAATGAGTTTGTGTGAAGGGTGCTGTTGCTACTGGAGAATGAGTTTGTGTGAAGGGTGCTGTTGCTATGGGAGAATGAGTTTGTGTGAAGGGTGCTGTTGCTATGGAGAATGAGTTTGTGTGAAGGGTGCTGTTGCTATGGGAGAATGAGTTTGTGTGAAGGGTGCTGTTGCTACAGGAGAATGAGTTTGTGTGAAGGGTGCTGTTGCTAAGGGAGAATGAGTTTGTGTGAAGGGTGCTGTTGCTAAGGGAGAATGAGTTTGTGTGAAGGGTGCTGTTGCTACTGGAGAATGAGTTTGTGTGAAGGGTGCTGTTGCTATGGAGAATGAGTTTGTGTGAAGGGTGCTGTTGCTAAGGGAGAATGAGTTTGTGTGAAGGGTGCTGTTGCTACTGGAGAATGAGTTTGTGTGAAGGGTGCTGTTGCTTTGGAGAATGAGTTTGTGTGAAGGCTGCTTTTGCTATGGGAGAATGAGATTGTGTGAAGGGTGCTGTTGCTACAGGAGAATGAGTTTGTGTGAAGGGTGCTGTTGCTATGGGAGAATGAGTTTGTGTGAAGGGTGCTGTTGCTTTGGAGAATGAGTTTGTGTGAAGCGTGCTGTTGCTATGGGAGAATGAGTTTGTGTGAAGGGTGCTGTTGCTATGGAGAATGAGTTTGTGTGAAGGGTGCTGTTGCTATGGGAGAATGAGTTTGTGTGAAGGGTGCTGTTGCTATGGGAGAATGAGTTTGTGTGAAGGGTGCTGTTGCTATGGGAGAATGAGTTTGTGTGAAGGGTGCTGTTGCTATGGGAGAATGAGTTTGTGTGAAGGGTGCTGTTGCTATGGGAGAATGAGTTTGTGTGAAGGGTGCTGTTGCTATGGGAGAATGAGTTTGTGTGAAGGGTGCTGTTGCTACTGGAGAATGAGTTTGTGTGAAGGGTGCTGTTGCTATGGGAGAATGAGTTTGTGTGAAGGGTGCTGTTGCTACAGGAGAATGAGTTTGTGTGAAGGGTGCTGTTGCTAAGGAGAATGAGTTTGTGTGAAGGGTGCTGTTGCTACAGGAGAATGAGTTTGTGTGAAGGGTGCTGTTGCTATGGGAGAATGAGTTTGTGTGAAGGGTGCTGTTGCTACTGGAGAATGAGTTTGTGTGAAGGGTGCTGTTGCTATGGGAGAATGAGTTTGTGTGAAGGGTGCTGTTGCTATGGGAGAATGAGTTTGTGTGAAGGGTGCTGTTGCTATGGGAGAATGAGTTTGTGTGAAGGGTGCTGTTGCTACAGGAGAATGAGTTTGTGTGAAGGGTGCTGTTGCTACAGGGAGAATGAGTTTGTGTGAAGGGTGCTGTTGCTAAGGGAGAATGAGTTTGTGTGAAGGGTGCTGTTGCTATGGGAGAATGAGTTTGTGTGAAGGGTGCTGTTGCTATGGGAGAATGAGTTTGTGTGAAGGGTGCTGTTGCTATGGGAGAATGAGTTTGTGTGAAGGGTGCTGTTGCTATGGGAGAATGAGTTTGTGTGAAGGGTGCTGTTGCTACTGGAGAATGAGTTTGTGTGAAGGGTGCTGTTGCTACTGGGAGAATGAGTTTGTGTGAAGGGTGCTGTTACTACTGGAGAATGAGTTTGTGTGAAGGGTGCTGTTGCTACGGGAGAATGAGTTTGTGTGAAGGGTGCTGTTGCTATGGGAGAATGAGTTTGTGTGAAGGGTGCTGTTGCTATGGGAGAATGAGTTTGTGTGAAGGGTGCTGTTGCTAAGGAGAATGAGTTTGTGTGAAGGGTGCTGTTGCTACAGGAGAATGAGTTTGTGTGAAGGGTGCTGTTGCTACAGGGAGAATGAGTTTGTGTGAAGGGTGCTGTTGCTATGGAGAATGAGTTTGTGTGAAGGGTGCTGTTGCTATGGGAGAATGAGTTTGTGTGAAGGGTGCTGTTGCTATGGGAGAATGAGTTTGTGTGAAGGGTGCTGTTGCTATGGAGAATGAGTTTGTGTGAAGGGTGCTGTTGCTATGGGAGAATGAGTTTGTGTGAAGGGTGCTGTTGCTATGGGAGAATGAGTTTGTGTGAAGGGTGCTGTTGCTACAGGAGAATGAGTTTGTGTGAAGGGTGCTGTTGCTACAGGAGAATGAGTTTGTGTGAAGGGTGCTGTTGCTACAGGAGAATGAGTTTGTGTGAAGGGTGCTGTTGCTACAGGAGAATGAGTTTGTGTGAAGGGTGCTGTTGCTATGGGAGAATGAGTTTGTGTGAAGGGTGCTGTTGCTATGGGAGAATGAGTTTGTGTGAAGGGTGCTGTTGCTATGGGAGAATGAGTTTGTGTGAAGGGTGCTGTTGCTACTGGAGAATGAGTTTGTGTGAAGGGTGCTGTTGCTATGGGAGAATGAGTTTGTGTGAAGGGTGCTGTTGCTACAGGAGAATGAGTTTGTGTGAAGGGTGCTGTTGCTATTGGAGAATGAGTTTGTGTGAAGGGTGCTGTTGCTACAGGAGAATGAGTTTGTGTGAAGGGTGCTGTTGCTATTGGAGAATGAGTTTGTGTGAAGGGTGCTGTTGCTACAGGAGAATGAGTTTGTGTGAAGGGTGCTTTTGCTACAGGGGAATGAGTTTGTGTGAAGGGTGCTGTTACTACAGGAGAATGAGTTTGTGTGAAGGGTGCTGTTGCTATGGGAGAATGAGTTTGTGTGAAGGGTGCTGTTGATATGGGAGAATGAGTTTGTGTGAAGGGTGCTGTTGCTATGGAGAATGAGTTTGTGTGAAGGGTGCTGTTGCTACTGGAGAATGAGTTTGTGTGAAGGGTGCTGTTGCTATGGGAGAATGAGTTTGTGTGAAGGGTGCTGTTGCTACAGGAGAATGAGTTTGTGTGAAGGGTGCTGTTGCTACAGGAGAATGAGTTTGTGTGAAGGGTGCTGTTGCTATGGGAGAATGAGTTTGTGTGAAGGGTGCTGTTGCTACGGGAGAATGAGTTTGTGTGAAGGGTGCTGTTAGTACAGGAGAATGAGTTTGTGTGAAGGGTACTGTTGCTACAGGGAGAATGAGTTTGTGTGAAGGGTGCTGTTGCTATGGGAGAATGAGTTTCTGTGAAGGGTGCTGTTGCTATGGAGAATGAGTTTGTGTGAAGGGTGCTGTTGCTACAGGAGAATGAGTTTGTGTGAAGGGTGCTGTTGCTAAGGGAGAATGAGTTTGTGTGAAGGGTGCTGTTGCTATGGAGAATGAGTTTGTGTGAAGGGTGCTGTTGCTATGGGAGAATGAGTTTGTGTGAAGGGTGCTGTTGCTATGGAGAATGAGTTTGTGTGAAGGGTGCTGTTGCTACAGGAGAATGAGTTTGTGTGAAGGGTGCTGTTGCTACAGGAGAATGAGTTTGTGTGAAGGGTGCTGTTGCTAAGGGAGAATGAGTTTGTGTGAAGGGTGCTGTTGCTATGGGAGAATGAGTTTGTGTGAAGGGTGCTGTTGCTATGGGAGAATGAGTTTGTGTGAAGGGTGCTGTTGCTTTGGAGAATGAGTCTGTGTGAAGCGTGCTGTTGATACAGGAGAATGAGTTTGTGTGAAGGGTGCTGTTGCTATGGGAGAATGAGTTTGTGTGAAGGGTGCTGTTGCTAATGAGAATGAGTTTGTGTGAAGGGTGCTGTTGCTACAGGAGAATGAGTTTGTGTGAAGGGTGCTGTTGCTATTGGAGAATGAGTTTGTGTGAAGGGTGCTGTTGCTATTGGAGAATGAGTTTGTGTGAAGGGTGCTGTTGCTATGGGAGAATGAGTTTGTGTGAAGGGTGCTGTTGCTACAGGAGAATGAGTTTGTGTGAAGGGTGCTGTTGCTATGGGAGAATGAATTTGTGTGAAGGGTGCTGTTGCTACAGGAGAATGAGTTTGTGTGAAGGGTGCTGTTGCTATGGGAGAATGAGTTTGTGTGAAGGGTGCTGTTGCTACAGGAGAATGAGTTTGTGTGAAGGGTGCTGTTGCTATGGGAGAATGAGTTTGTGTGAAGGGTGCTGTTGCTACAGGAGAATGAGTTTGTGTGAAGGGTGCTGTTGCTATGGGAGAATGAGTTTGTGTGAAGGGTGCTGTTGCTACAGGAGAATGAGTTTGTGTGAAGGGTGCTGTTGCTACAGGAGAATGAGTTTGTGTGAAGGGTGCTGTTGCTACAGGAGAATGAGTTTGTGTGAAGGGTGCTGTTGCTAAGGGAGAATGAGTTTGTGTGAAGGGTGCTGTTGCTATGGGAGAATGAGTTTGTGTGAAGGGTGCTGTTGCTACAGGAGAATGAGTTTGTGTGAAGGGTGCTGTTGCTATGGGAGAATGAGTTTGTGTGAAGGGTGCTGTTGCTACAGGAGAATGAGTTTGTGTGAAGGGTGCTGTTGCTATGGGAGAATGAGTTTGTGTGAAGGGTGCTGTTGCTATGGGAGAATGAGTTTGTGTGAAGGGTGCTGTTGCTATGGGAGAATGAGTTTGTGTGAAGGGTGCTGTTGCTATGGGAGAATGAGTTTGTGTGAAGGGTGCTGTTGCTATGGGAGAATGAGTTTGTGTGAAGGGTGCTGTTGCTATGGGAGAATGAGTTTGTGTGAAGGGTGCTGTTGCTATGGGAGAATGAGTTTGTGTGAAGGGTGCTGTTGCTATGGGAGAATGAGTTTGTGTGAAGGGTGCTGTTGCTATGGGAGAATGAGTTTGTGTGAAGGGTGCTGTTGCTATGGGAGAATGAGTTTGTGTGAAGGGTGCTGTTGCTACGGGAGAATGAGTTTGTGTGAAGGGTGCTGTTGCTATGGGAGAATGAGTTTGTGTGAAGGGTGCTGTTGCTATGGGAGAATGAGTTTGTGTGAAGGGTGCTGTTGCTATGGGAGAATGAGTTTGTGTGAAGGGTGCTGTTACTACAGGAGAATGAGTTTGTGTGAAGGGTGCTGTTGCTACAGGAGAATGAGTTTGTGTGAAGGGTGCTGTTGCTACAGGAGAATGAGTTTGTGTGAAGGGTGCTGTTGCTACAGGAGAATGAGTTTGTGTGAAGGGTGCTGTTGCTATGGGAGAATGAGTTTGTGTGAAGGGTGCTGTTGCTATGGAGAATGAGTTTGTGTGAAGGGTGCTGTTGCTATGGAGAATGAGTTTGTGTGAAGGGTGCTGTTGCTACTGGAGAATGAGTTTGTGTGAAGGGTGCTGTTGCTATGGGAGAATGAGTTTGTGTGAAGGGTGCTGTTGCTATGGGAGAATGAGTTTGTGTGAAGGGTGCTGTTGCTACAGGAGAATGAGTTTGTGTGAAGGGTGCTGTTGCTATGGGAGAATGAGTTTGTGTGAAGGGTGCTGTTGCTATGGGAGAATGAGTTTGTGTGAAGGGTGCTGTTGCTATGGGAGAATGAGTTTGTGTGAAGGGTGCTGTTGCTATGGGAGAATGAGTTTGTGTGTAGGGTGCTGTTGCTATTGGAGAATGAGTTTTTGTGAAGGGTGCTGTTGCTATGGGAGAATGAGTTTGTGTGAAGGGTGCTGTTGCTATGGAGAATGAGTTTGTGTGAAGGGTGCTGTTGCTATGGGAGAATGAGTTTGTGTGAAGGGTGCTGTTGCTATGGGAGAATGAGTTTGTGTGAAGGGTGCTGTTGCTACAGGAGTATGAGTTTGTGGGAAGGGTGCTGTCGCTACAGGAGAATGAGTTTGTGTGAAGTTTGCTGTTGCTACAGTCGAATGAGTTTGTGTGAAGGTTGCTGTTGCTACAGGGAGAATGAGTTTGTGTGAAGGGTGCTGTTGCTATGGGAGAATGAGTTTGTGTGAAGGGTGCTGTTGCTATGGGAGAATGAGTTTGTGTGAAGGGTGCTGTTGCTACAGGAGAATGAGTTTGTGTGAAGGGTGCTGTTGCTAAGGGAGAATGAGTTTGTGTGAAGGCTGCTTTTGCTATGGGAGAATGAGTTTGTGTGAAGGGTGCTGTTGCTATGGGAGAATGAGTTTGTGTGAAGGGTGCTGTTGCTACAGGAGAATGAGTTTGTGTGAAGGGTGCTGTTACTACAGGAGAATGAGTTTGTGTGAAGGGTGCTGTTGCTACAGGAGAATGAGTTTGTGTGAAGGGTGCTGTTGCTATGGGAGAATGAGTTTGTGTGAAGGGTGCTGTTGCTATGGGAGAATGAGTTTGTGTGAAGGGTGCTGTTGCTATGGGAGAATGAGTTTGTGTGAAGGGTGCTGTTGCTATGGGAGAATGAGTTTGTGTGAAGGGTGCTGTTGCTATGGGAGAATGAGTTTGTGTGAAGGGTGCTGTTGCTATGGGAGAATGAGTTTGTGTGAAGGGTGCTGTTGCTATGGGAGAATGAGTTTGTGTGAAGGGTGCTGTTGCTATGGGAGAATGAGTTTGTGTGAAGGGTGCTGTTGCTATGGGAGAATGAGTTTGTGTGAAGGGTGCTGTTGCTATGGGAGAATGAGTTTGTGTGAAGGGTGCTGTTGCTATGGGAGAATGAGTTTGTGTGAAGGGTGCTGTTGCTATGGGAGAATGAGATTTTATGAAGAGTGCTGTTGCTATGGGAGAATGAGTTTGTGTGAAGGGTGCTGTTGCTATGGGAAAATGAGTTTGTGTGAACGGTGCTGTTGCTACGGGAGAATGAGTTTGTGTGAAGGGTGCTGTTGCTATGGGAGAATGAGTTTGTGTGAAGGGTGCTGTTGCTATGGGAGAATGAGTTTGTGTGAAGGGTGCTGTTGCTCTGGCAGAATGAGTTTGTGTGAAGGGTGCAGTTACTACAGGAGAATGAGTTTGTGTGAAGGGTGCTGTTGCTACAGGAGAATGAGTTTGTGTGAAGGGTGCTGTTGCTACAGGAGAATGAGTTTGTGTGAAGGGTGCTGTTGCTATGGCAGAATGAGTCTGTGTGAAGGGTGCTGGTACTACAGGAGAATGAGTTTGTGTGAAGGGTGCTGTTGCTAAGGGAGAATGAGTTTGTGTGAAGGGTGCTGTTACTACAGGATCATGAGTTTGTGTGATGTGTGCTGTTGCTCTGGGAGAATGAGTTTGTGTGAAGGGTGCTGTTGCTATGGCAGAATGAGTCTGTGTGAAGGGTGCTGGTATTACTGGAGAATGAGTTTGTGTGAAGGGTGCTGTTGCTAAGGGAGAATGAGTTTGTGTGAAGGGTGCTGTTGCTACAGGAGAATCAATTTGTTTGAAGGGTGTTGTTGCTATGGGAGAATGATTTTGTGTGAAGGGTGCTGTTGCTATGGGAGAATGAGTTTGTGTGAAGGGTGCTGTTGCTATGGGAGAATGAGTTTGTGTGTAGGGTGCTGTTGCCATGGGAGAATGAGTTTGTGTGAAGGGTGCTGTTGCTATGGGAGAATTAGTTTGTGTGAAGGGTGCTGTTGCTACAGGAGAATGAGTTTTTGTGAAGGGTGCTGTTGCTATGGGAGAATGAGTTTGTTTGAAGGGTGCTGTTGCTATGGGAGAATGAGTTTGTGTGAAGGGTGCTGTTGCTATGGGAGAATGAGTTTGTGTGAAGGGTGCTGTTGCTATGGGAGAATGAGTTTGTGTGAAGGGCGCTGTTACTACAGGAGAATGAGTTTGTGTGATGGGTGCTGTTGCTACAGGAGAATGAGTTTGTGTGAAGGGTGCTGTTGCTATGGGAGAATGAGTTTGTGTGAAGGGTGCTGTTGCTATGGGAGAATGAGTTTGTGTGAAGGGTGCTGTTGCTATGGGAGAATAATTTTGTGTGAAGGGTGCTGTTGCTATGGGAGAATGAGTTTGTGTGAAGGGTGCTGTTGCTATGGGAGAATGAGTTTGTGTGAAGGGTGCTGTTGCTACAGGAGAATGAGTTTGTGTGAAGGGTGCTGTTACTACAGGAAAATGAGTTTGTGTGATGGGTGCTGTTGCTACAGGAGAATGAGTTTGTGTGAACGGTGCTGTTGCTATGGGAGAATGAGTTTGTGTGAAGGGTGCTGTTGCTATGGGAGAATGAGTTTGTGTGAAGGGTGCTGTTGCTATGGGAGAATGAGTTTGTGTGAAGGGTGCTGTTGCTACAGGAGAATGAGTTTGTGTGAAGGGTGCTGTTGCTATGGGAGAATGAGTTTGTGTGAAGGGCGCTGTTACTACATGAGAATGAGTTTGTGTGAAGGGTGCTGTTGCTAGAGGAGAATGAGTTTGTGTGAAGTGTGCTGTTGCTACAAGAGAATGAGTTTGTCTGAAAGCTGCTCTTGCTATGGGAGAATGAGTTTGTGTGAAGGGTGCTGTTGCTATGGGAGAATGAGTTTGTGTGAAGGGCGCTGTTGCTACAGGAGAATGAGTTTGTGTGAAGGGTGCTGTTGCTATGGGAGAATGAGTTTGTGTGAAGGGCGCTGATGCTATGGGAGAATGAGTTTGTGTGAAGGGTGCTGTTGCTACAGGAGAATGAGTTTGTGTGAACGGTGCTGTTGCTATGGGAGAATGAGTTTGTGTGATGGGTGCTGTTACTACAGGAGAATTATTTTGTGTGAAGGGTACTGTTGCTACAGGAGAATGAGTTTGCGTGAAGGGTGCTGTTGCTATGGGAGAATGAGTTTGTATGAAGGGTGCTGTTGCTACAGGAGAATGAGTTTGTGTGAAGGGTGCTGTTGCTACAGGAGAATAAGTTTGTGTGAAGGGGGCTGTTACTACAGGATCATGAGTTTTTGTGATGTGTGCTGTTGCTATGGGAGAATGAGTTTGTGTGAAGGGTGCTGTTGCTATGGCAGAATGAGTCTGTGTGAAGGGTGCTGGTACTACAGGAGAATGAGTTTGTGTGAAGGGTGCTGTTGCTAAGGGAGAATGAGTTTGTGTGAAGGCTGCTTTTGCTATGGGAGAAAGAGTTTGTGTGAAGGGTGCTGTTGCTATGGGAGAATGAGTTTGTGTGAAGGGTGCTGTTGCTATTGGAGAATGAGTTTGTGTGAAGTGTGCTGTTGCTACAGGAGAATGAGTTTGTGTGAAGGGTGCTGTTACTACAGCAGAATGAGTTTGTGTGAAGGGTGCTGTTGCTACAGCAGAATGAGTTTGTGTGAAGGGTGATCTTGCTATGGGAGAATGAGTTTGTGTGAAGGGTGCTGTTGCTATGGGAGAATGAGTTCGTGTGAAGGGTGCTGTTGCTATGGGAGAATGAGTTTGTATGAAGGGTGCTGTTGCTATGGGAGAATGAGTTTGTGTCAAGGGTGCTGTTGCTACGGGAGACTGAGTTTGTTTGAAGGGTGCTCTTGCTATGGGAGAATGAGTTTGTGTGAAGGGTGCTGTTGCTATGGGAGAATGAGTTTGTGTGATGGGTGCTGTTACTACCGGAGAATGAGTTTATGTGAAGGGTGCTGTTGCTATGGGAGAATGAGTTTGTGTGAAGGGTGCTGTGGCTACAGGAGATTGAGTTTGTGTGAAGTGTGCTGTTGCTATGGGAGAATGTGTTTGTGTGAAGGGTGCTGTTGCTATGGGAGAATGAGTTTGTGTGAAGGGTGCTGTTGCTATGGGAGAATGAGTTTGTGTGAAGGGTGCTGTTGCTATGGGAGAATGAGTTTGTGTGAAGGGTGCTGTTGCTATGGGAGAATGAGTTTGTGTGAAGGGTGCTGTTGCTATGGGAGAATGAGTTTGTGTGAAGGGTGCTGTTGCTATGGGAGAATGAGTTTGTGTGAAGGGTGCTGGTACTACAGGAGAATGAGTTTGTGTGAAGGGTGCTGTTGCTAAGGGAGAATGAGTTTGTGTGAAGGGTGCTGTTGCTATGGGAGAATGAGTTTGTGTGAAGGGTGCTGTTGCTATGGGAAAATGAGTTTGTGTGAACGGTGCTGTTGCTATGGGAGAATGAGTTTGTGTGAAGGTTGCTGTTGCTATGGGAGAATGAGTTTGTGTGAAGGGTGCTGTTGCTATGGGAGAATGAGTTTGTGTGAAGGGTGCTGTTGCTATGGGAGAATCAGTTTATGTGAAGGGTGCAGTTACTACAGGAGAATGAGTTTGTGTGAAGGGTGTTGTTGCTACAGGAGAATGAGTTTGTGTGAAGGGTGCTGTTGCTACAGGAGAATGAGTTTGTGTGAAGGATGCTGTTACTACAGGATCATGAGTTTGTGTGATGTGTGCTGTTGCTATGGGAGAATGAGTTTGTGTGAAGGGTGCTGTTGCTATGGCAGAATGAGTCTGTGTGAAGGGTGCTGTTGCTATGGCAGAATGAGTCTGTGTGAAGGGTGCTGGTACTACAGGAGAATGAGTTTGTATGAAGGGTGCTGTTGCTAAGGGAGAATGAGTTTGTGTGAAGGGTGCTGTTGCTATGGGAGAATGAGTTTGTGTGAAGGGTGCTGTTACTACAGGAGAATCAATTTGTTTGAAGGGTGCTGTTGCTTTGGGGAATGATTTTGTGTGAAGGGTGCTGTTGCTATGGGAGAATGAGTTTGTGTGTAGGGTGCTGTTGCTATGGGAGAATGAGTTTGTGTGAAGGGTGCTGTTGCTATGGGAGAATGAGTTTGTGTGTAGGGTGCTGTTGCTATTGGAGAATGAGTTTGTGTGAAGGGTGCTGTTGCTATGGGAGAATTAGTTTGTGTGTAGGGTGCTGTTGCTATTGGAGAATGAGTTTGTGTGAAGGGTGCTGTTGCTATGGGAGAATTAGTTTGTGTGAAGGGTGCTGTTGCTATGGGAGAATGAGTTTGTGTGAAGGGTGCTGTTGCTACAGGAGAATGAGTTTGTGTGAAGGGTGCTGTTGCTACAGGAGAATGAGTTTGTGTGAAGGGTGCTGTTGCTACAGGAGAATAAGTTTGTGTGAAGGGTGCTGTTACTACAGGATCATGAGTTTTTGTGATGTGTGCTGTTGCTATGGGAGAATGAGTTTGTGTGAAGGGTGCTGTTGCTATGGCAGAATGAGTCTGTGTGAAGGGCGCTGGTACTACAGGAGAATGAGTTTGTGTGAAGGGTGCTGTTGCTAATGGAGAATGAGTTTGTGTGAAGGCTGCTTTTGCTATGGGAGAAAGAGTTTGTGTGAAGGGTGCTGTTGCTATGGGAGAATGAGTTTGTGTGAAGGCTGCTTTTTTTTTTGGGAGAAAGAGTTTGTGTGAAGGGTGCTGTTGCTATGGGAGAATGAGTTTGTGTGAAGGGTGCTGTTGCTACAGGAGAATGAGTTCGTGTGAAGGCTTCTGTTACTACAGCAGAATGAGTTTGTGTGAAGGGTGCTGTTGCTACAGCAGAATGAGTTTGTGTGAAGGGTGCTGTTGCTATGGGAGAATGAGTTCGTGTGAAGGGTGCTGTTGCTATGGGAGAATGAGTTCGTGTGAAGGGTGCTGTTGCTATGGGAGAATGAGTTTGTGTGAAGGGTGCTGTTTTTATGGGAGAATGACTTTGTGTGAAGGGTGCTGTTGCTATGGGAAAATGAGTTTTTATGAAGAGTGCTGTTGCTATGGGAGAATGAGTTTGTGTGAAGGGTGCTGTTGCTATGGGAGAATGAGTTTGTGTGAAGGGTGCTGTTGCTATGGGAGAATGAGTTTGTGTGATGGGTGCTGTTGCTATGGGAGAATGAGTTTGTGTGAAGGGTGCTGTTGCTATGGGAGAATGAGTTTGTGTGAAGAGTGCTGTTGCTATGGGAGAATGAGTTTGTGTGAAGGGTGCTGTTGCTATGGGAGAATGAGTTTGTGTGAACGGTGCTGTTGCTACGGGAGAATGAGTTTGTGTGAAGGGTGCTGTTGCTATGGGAGAATGAGTTTGTGTGAAGGGTGCTGTTGCTATGGGAGAATGAGTTTGTGTGAAGGGTGCTGTTGCTCTGGCAGAATGAGTTTGTGTGAAGGGTGCAGTTACTACAGGAGAATGATTTTGTGTGAAGGGTGTTGTTGCTACAGGAGAATGAGTTTGTGTGAAGGGTGCTGTTGCTACAGGAGAATGAGTTTGTGTGAAGGGTGCTGTTGCTATGGGAGAATGAGTTTGTGTGAAGGGTGCTGTTGCTATGGGAGAATGAGTTTGTTTGTAGGGTGCTGTTGCTATGGGAGAATGAGTTTGTGTGAAGGGTGCTGTTGCTATGGGAGAATTAGTTTGTGTGAAGGGTGCTGTTGCTATGGGAGAATGAGTTTGTGTGAAGGGTGCTGTTGCTACAGGAGAATGAGTTTGTGTGAAGTGTGCTGTTGCTATGGGAGAATGAGTTTGTGTGAAGGGTGCTGTTGCTACAGGAGAATGAGTTTGTGTGAAGGGTGCTGTTGCTACAGGAGAATGAGTTTGTGTGAAGGGTGCTGTTACCAGAGGATCATGAGTTTGTGTGATGTGTGCTGTTGCTCTGGGAGAATGAGTTTGTGTGAAGGGTGCTGTTGCTACAGGAGAATGAGTTTGTGTGAAGGGTGCTGTTACTACAGGATCATGAGTTTGTGTGATGTGTGCTGTTGCTCTGGGAGAATGAGTTTGTGTGAAGGGTGCTGTTGCTATGGCAGAATGAGTCTGTGTGAAGGGTGCTGGTATTACTGGAGAATGAGTTTGTGTGAAGGGTGCTGTTGCTAAGGGAGAATGAGTTTGTGTGAAGGGTGCTGTTGCTACAGGAGAATCAATTTGTTTGAAGGGTGTTGTTGCTATGGGAGAATGATTTTGTGTGAAGGGTGCTGTTGCTATGGGAGAATGAGTTTGTGTGAAGGGTGCTGTTGCTAAGGGAGAATGAGTTTGTGTGTAGGGTGCTGTTGCTATGGGAGAATGAGTTTGTGTGAAGGGTGCTGTTGCTATGGGAGAATTAGTTTGTGTGAAGGGTGCTGTTGCTACAGGAGAATGAGTTTTTGTGAAGTGTGCTGTTGCTATGGGAGAATGAGTTTGTTTGAAGGGTGCTGTTGCTATGGGAGAATGAGTTTGTGTGAAGGGTGCTGTTGCTATGGGAGAATGAGTTTGTGTGAAGGGTGCTGTTGCTATGGGAGAATGAGTTTGTGTGAAGGGCGCTGTTACTACAGGAAAATGAGTTTGTGTGATGGGTGCTGTTGCTACAGGAGAATGAGTTTGTGTGAAGGGTGCTGTTGCTACAGGAGAATCAATTTGTTTGAAGGGTGTTGTTGCTATGGGAGAATGATTTTGTGTGAAGGGTGCTGTTGCTATGGGAGAATAATTTTGTGTGAAGGGTGCTGTTGCTATGGGAGAATGAGTTTGTGTGTAGGGTGCTGTTGCTATGGGAGAATGAGTTTGTGTGAAGGGTGCTGTTGCTATGGGAGAATTAGTTTGTGTGAAGGGTGCTGTTGCTACAGGAGAATGAGTTTGTGTGAAGGGTGCTGTTGCTATGGGAGAATGAGTTTGTGTGAAGGGTGCTGTTGCTATGGGAGAATGAGTTTGTGTGAAGGGTGCTGTTGCTATGGGAGAATGACTTTGTGTGAAGGGTGCTGTTGCTATGGGAGAATGAGTTTGTGTGAAGGGTGCTGTTGCTATGGGAGAATGAGTTTGTGTGTAGGGCGCTGTTACTACAGCAAAATGAGTTTGTGTGATGGGTGCTGTTGTTACAGGAGAATGAGTTTGTGTGAACGGTGCTGTTGCTATGGGAGAATGAGTTTGTGTGAAGGGTGCTTTTGCTATGGGAGAATGAGTTTGTGTGAAGGGTGCTGTTGCTATGGGAGAATGAGTTTGTGTGAAGGGTGCTGTTGTTACAGGAGAATGAGTTTGTGTGAAGGGTGCTGTTGCTATGGGAGAATTAGTTTGTGTGAAGGGCGCTGTTGCTATGGGAGAATGAGTTTGTGTGAAGGGTGCTGTTGCTACAGGAGAATGAGTTTGTGTGAACGGTGCTGTTGCTATGGGAGAATGAGTTTGTGTGATGGGTGCTGTTACTACAGGAGAATTATTTTGTGTGAAGGGTACTGTTGCTACAGGAGAATGAGTTTGCGTGAAGGGTGCTGTTGCTATGGGAGAATGAGTTTGTATGAAGGGTGCTGTTGCTAAGGGAGAATGAGTTTGTGTGAAGGGTGCTGTTGCAATGGGAGAATGAGTTTGTGTGAAGGGTGCTGTTGCTACAGGAGAATGAGTTTGTGTGAAGGGTGCTGTTGCTAAGGGAGAATGAGTTTGTGTGAAGGGTGCTGTTGCTATGGGAGAATGAGTTTGTGTGAAGGGTGCTGTTGCTATGGGAGAATGAGTTTGTGTGAAGGGTGCTGTTGCTATTGGAGAATGAGTTTGTGTGAAGGGTGCTGTTGCTACAGGAGAATGAGTTTGTGTGAAGGGTGCTGTTACTACAGGAGAATGAGTTTGTGTGAAGGGTGCTGTTGCTACAGGAGAATGAGTTTGTGTGAAGGGTGCTGTTGCTATGGGAGAATGAGTTTGTGTGAAGGGTGCTGTTGCTATGGGAGAATGAGTTTGTGTGAAGGGTGCTGTTGCTATGGGAGAATGAGTTTGTGTGAAGTGTGCTGTTGCTATGGGAGAATGAGTTTGTGTGAAGGGTGCTGTTGCTATGGGAGAATGAGTTTGTGTGAAGGGTGCTGTTGCTATGGGAGAATGAGTTTGTGTGAAGGGTGCTGTTGCTATGGGAGAAAGAGTTTGTGTGAAGGGTGCTGTTGCTACCGGAGAATGAGTTTGTGTGAAGGGTGCTGTTGCTACAGGAGAATGAGTTTGTGTGAAGGGTGCTGTTGCTATGGGACAATGAGTTTGTGTGATGGGTGCTGTTACTACCGGAGAATGAGTTTATGTGAAGGGTGCTGTTGCTATGCGAGAATGAGTTTGTATGAAGGGTGCTGTGGCTACAGGAGATTGAGTTTGTGTGAAGGGTGCTGTTGCTATGGGAGAATGAGTTTGTGTGAAGGGTGCTGTTGCTATGGGAGAATGAGTTTGTGTTAAGGGTGCTGTTGCTATGGGAGAATGAGTTTGTGTGAAGGGTGCTGTTGCTATGGGAGAATGAGTTTGTGTGAAGGTTGCTGTTGCTATGGGAGAATGACTTTGTGTGAAGGGTGCTGTTGCTATGGGAGAATGAGTTTTTATGAAGAGTGCTGTTGCTATGGGAGAATGAGTTTGTGTGAAGGGTGCTGTTGCTATGGGAGAATGAGTTTGTGTGAAGGGTGCTGTTGCTATGGGAAAATGAGTTTGTGTGAACGGTGCTGTTGCTACGGGAGAATGGGTTTGTGTGAAGGGTGCTGTTGCTATGGGAGAATGAGTTTGTGTGAAGGGTGCTGTTGCTATGGGAGAATGAGTTTGTGTGAAGGGTGCTGTTGCTATGGGAGAATGAGTTTGTGTGAAGGGTGCAGTTACTACAGGAGAATGAGATTGTGTGAAGGGTGCTGTTGCTACAGGAGAATGAGTTTGTGTGAAGGGTGCTGTTGCTATAGGAGAATGAGTTTGTGTGAAGGGTGCTGTTGCAATGGCAGAATGAGTCTGTGTGAAGGGTGCTGGTACTACAGGAGAATGAGTTTGTGTGAAGGGTGCTGTTGCTAAGGGAGAATGAGTTTGTGTGAAGGGTGCTGTTGCTATGGGAGAATGAGTTTGTGTGAAGGGTGCTGTTGCTATGGGAGAATGAGTTTGTGTGTAGGGTGCTGTTGCAATGGGAGAATGAGTTTGTGTGAAGGGTGCTGTTGCTATGGGAGAATTAGTTTGTGTGAAGGGTGCTGTTGCTATGGGAGAATGAGTTTGTGTGAAGGGTGCTGTTGCTACAGGGGAATGAGTTTGTGTGAAGGGTGCTGTTGCTACAGGAGAATGAGTTTGTGTGAAGGGTGCTGTTGCTACAGGAGAATGAGTTTGTGTGAAGGGTGCTGGTATTACTGGAGAATGAGTTTGTGTGAAGGGTGCTGTTGCTAAGGGAGAATGAGTTTGTGTGAAGGGTGCTGTTGCTACAGGAGAATCAATTTGTTTGAAGGGTGTTGTTGCTATGGGAGAATGATTTTGTGTGAAGGGTGCTGTTGCTATGGGAGAATGAGTTTGTGTGAAGGGTGCTGTTGCTATGGGAGAATGAGTTTGTGTGTAGGGTGCTGTTGCTATGGGAGAATGAGTTTGTGTGAAGGGTGCTGTTGCTATGGGAGAATGAGTTTGTGTGAAGGGTGCTGTTGCTACAGGAGAATGAGTTTGTGTGATGGGTGCTGTTGCTACAGGAGAATGAGTTTGTGTGAAGGGTGCTGTTGCTACAGGAGAATCAATTTGTTTGAAGGGTGTTGTTGCTATGGGAGAATGATTTTGTGTGAAGGGTGCTGTTGCTATGGGAGAATAAGTTTGTGTGAAGGGTGCTGTTGCTATGGGAGAATGAGTTTGTGTGTAGGGTGCTGTTGCTATGGGAGAATGAGTTTGTATGAAGGGTGCTGTTGCTAAGGGAGAATGAGTTTGTGTGAAGGGTGCTGTTGCAATGGGAGAATGAGTTTGTGTGAACGGTGCTGTTGCTACAGGAGAATGAGTTTGTGTGAAGGGTGCTGTTGCTATGGGAGAATGAGTTTGTTTGAAGGGTGCTGTTGCTATGGGAGAATGAGTTTGTGTGAAGGTTGCTGTTGCTATGGGAGAATGACTTTGTGTGAAGGATGCTGTTGCTATGGGAGAATGAGTTTGTGTGATGGGTGCTGTTACTACAGGAGAATGAGTTTGTGTGAAGGGTACTGTTGCCAAGGGAGAATGAGATTTTGTGAAGGGTGCTGTTGCTACAGGAGAATGAGTTTGTGTGAAGGGTGCTGTTGCTATGGGAGAATGAGTTTGTATGAAGGGTGCTGTTGCTAAGGGAGAATGAGTTTGTGTGAAGGGTGCTGTTGCAATGGGAGAATGAGTTTGTGTGAACGGTGCTGTTGCTACAGGAGAATGAGTTTGTGTGAAGGGTGCTGTTGCTATGGGAGAATGAGTTTGTTTGAAGGGTGCTGTTGCTATGGGAGAATGAGTTTGTGTGAAGGTTGCTGTTGCTATGGGAGAATGACTTTGTGTGAAGGATGCTGTTGCTATGGGAGAATGAGTTTGTGTGAAGGGTGCTGTTGCTATGGGAGAATGAGTTTGTGTGTAGGGCGCTGTTACTACAGGAAAATGAGTTTGTGTGATGGGTGCTGTTGCTACAGGAGAATGAGTTTGTGTGAACGGTGCTGTTGCTATGGGAGAATGAGTTTGTGTGAAGGGTGCTTTTGCTATGGGAGAATGAGTTTGTGTGAAGGGTGCTGTTGCTATGGGAGAATGAGTTTGTGTGAAGGGTGCTGTTGCTACAGGAGAATGAGTTTGTGTGAAGGGTGCTGTTGCTATGGGAGAATGAGTTTGTGTGAAGGGCGCTGTTACTACATGAGAATGAGTTTGTGTGAAGGGTGCTGTTGCTAGAGGAGAATGAGTTTGTGTGAAGTGTGCTGTTGCTACAAGAGAATGAGTTTGTGTGAAAGGTGCTCTTGCTATGGGAGAATGAGTTTGTGTGAAGGGTGCTGTTGTTACAGGAGAATGAGTTTGTGTGAAGGGCGCTGTTGCTACAGGAGAATGAGTTTGTGTGAAGGGTGCTGTTGCTATGGGAGAATGAGTTTGTGTGAAGGGCGCTGTTGCTATGGGAGAATGAGTTTGTGTGAAGGGTGCTGTTGCTACAGGAGAATGAGTTTGTGTGAAGGGTGCTGTTGCTATGGGAGAATGAATTTGTGTGAACGGTGCTGTTGCTACAGGAGAATGAGTTTGCGTGAAGGGTGCTGTTGCTATGGGAGAATGAGTTTGTATGACGGGTGCTGTTGCTAAGGGAGAATGAGTTTGTGTGAAGGGTGCTGTTGCAATGGGAGAATGAGTTTGTGTGAACGGTGCTGTTGCTACAGGAGAATGAGTTTGTGTGAAGGGTGCTGTTGCTATGGGAGAATGAGTTTGTGTGAAGGGTGCTGTTGCTATGGGAGAATGAGTTTGTGTGAAGGGTGCAGTTACTACAGGAGAATGAGTTTGTGTGAAGGGTGCTGTTGCTACAGGAGAATGAGTTTGTGTGAAGGGTGCTCTTGCTACTGGAGAACGAGTTTGTGTGAAGGGTGTTGTTACTACAGGAGAATGAGTTTGTGTGATGTGTGCTGTTGATATGGGAGAATGAGTTTGTGTGAAGGGCGCTGTTACTACAGGAGAATGAGTTTGTGTGAAGGGTGCTTTTGCTACGGGAGAATGAGTTTGTGTGAAGGGTGCTGTTACTACAGGAGAATGAGTTTGTGTGATGTCTGCTGTAGCTATGGGGGAATGTGTTTGTGTGAAGGGTGCTGTTGCTATGGGAGAATGAGTTTGTGTGAAGGGTGCTGTTGCTATGGGAGAATGAGTTTGTGTGAAGTGTGCTGTTGCTATGGGAGAATGAGTTTGTCTTAAGCGTGCTGTAGCTATGGGAGAATGAGTTTGTGTGAAGGGTGCTGTTGCTACAGGAGAATGAGTTTGTGTGAAGGGTGCTGTTGCTATGGGAGAATGAGTTTGTGTGAAGGGCGCTGTTACTACAGGAGAATGAGTTTGTGTGATGGGTGCTTTTGCTAGAGGAGAATGAGTTTGTGTGAAGGATGCTGTTGGTACAAGAGAATGAGTTTGTGTGAAGGGTGCAGTTGCTATGGGAGAATGAGTTTGTGTGAAGGGTGCTGTTGCTATGGGAGAATGAGTTTGTGTGAAGGGCGCTGTTACTACATGAGAATGAGCTTGTGTGTAGGGTGCTGTTGCTAGAGGAGAATGAGTTTGTGTGAAGTGTGCTGTTGCTACAGGAGAATGAGTTTGTGTGAAAGGTGCTCTTGCTATGGGAGAATGAGTTTGTGTGAAGGGTGTTGTTGCAACAGGAGTATGAGTTTGTGTGAAGGGTGCTGTTGCTACAGGAGAATGAGTTTGTGTGAAGGGTGCCGTTGCTACAGGTGAATGAGTTTGTGTGAAGGGTGTTGTTGCTACAGGATTATAAGTTTGTGTGTAGGGTGCTTTCGCTACAGGAGAATGAGTTTGTGTGAAGGGTGCTGTTGCTACAGGAGAATGAGTTTGTGTGAAGGGTGTTGTTGCTATGGGAGAATGAGTTTGTGTGAAGGGTGCTGTTGCTACTGGAGAATGTGTTTGTGTGAATGGTGCAGTTGCTACAGAAGAATGAGTTTGTGTGAAGGGTGCTGTTGCTATGGGAGAATGAGTTTGTGTGAAGGGTGCTGTTGCTATGGGAGAATGAGTTTGTGTGAAGGGTGCTGTTGCTGCAGGAGAATGAGTTTGTGTGTAGGGTGCTGTTGCTATGGGAGAATGAGTTTGTGCGAAGGGTGCTGTTGCTATGGGAGAATGAGTTTGTGTGAAGGGTGCTGTTGTTACAGGAGAATGAGTTTGTGTGAAGGGTGCTGTTGCTATGGGAGAATGAGTTTGTGTGAAGGGTGCTGTTGTTACAGGAGAATAAGTTTGTGTGAAGGGTGCTGTTGTTATGGGAGAATGAGCTTGTGTGAAGGGTGCTGTTGCAAGGGAAAATGAGTTTGTGTGAAGGGTGCTGTTGGTACAAGAGAATGAGTTTGTGTGAAGGGTGCTGTTATTACAAGAGAATGAGTTTGTGTGAAGGGTGCTGTTGCTATTGGAGAATGACTTTGTGTGAAGGGTGCTGTTGCAAGTTAGAATGAGTTTGTGTGAAGGGTGCTGTTACTACAGAAGAATGAGTTTGTGTGAAGGGTGCTGTTGCTACAGGAGAATGAATTTGTGTGAAGGGTGCTGTTGCTATGGGAGAATGAGTTTGTGTGAAGGGCGCTGTTACTACAGGAGAATGAGTTTCTGTGAAGGGTGCTGTTGCTAGAGGAGAATGAGTTTGTGTGAAGGGTGCTGTTGGTACAAGAGAATGAGTTTGTGTGAAGGGTGCAGTTGCTATGGGAGAATGAGTTTGTGTGAAGTGTGCTGTTGCTATGGGAGAATGAGTTTGTGTGAAGGGTGCTGTTGCTATATGAGAATGAGTTTGTGTGAAGTTTGCTGTTGTTACAGGAGAATGAGTTTGTGTGAAGGGTGCTGTTACTACAGGATAATGAGTTTGTGTGAAGTGTGCTGTTGCTATGGGAGAATGATTTTGTGTGAAGGGTTCTGTTGCTACAGGAGAATGACTTTGTGTGAAGGGTGCTGTTGCTATGGGAGAAAGAGTTTGTGTGAAGTGTGCTGTTGCTACAGGTGAATGAGTTTGTGTGAAGGGTGCTGTTGCTACAGGAGAATGAGTTTGTGTGAACGGTGCTGTCGCTACAGGAGAATGAGTTTGTGTGCAGTTTGCTGTTGCTACAGGTGAATGAGTTTGTGTGAAGGGTGTTGTTGCTACAGGAGTATGAGTTTGTGTGAAGGGTGCTGTTGCTACAGGAGAATGAGTTTGTGTGAAGGGTGCCGTTGCTACAGGTGAATGAGTTTGTGTGAAGGGTTTTGTTGCTACAGGATTATGAGTTTGTGTGTAGGGTGCTTTCGCTACAGGAGAATGAGTTTGTGTGAAGGGTGCTGTTGCTACAGGAGAATGAGTTTGTGTGAAGGGTGTTGTTGCTATGGGAGAATGAGTTTGTGTGAAGGGTGCTGTTGCTTTGGGAGAATGAGTTTTTGTGAACGGTGCTGTTGTTACAGGAGAATGAGTTTGTGTGAAGGGTGTTGTTGCTATGCGAGAATGTGTTTGTGTGAAGGGTGCTGTTGCTACTGGAGAATGTGTTTGTGTGAATGGTGCAGTTGCTACGGAAGAATGAGTTTGTGTGAAGGGTGCTGTTGCTATGGGAGAATGAGTTTGTGTGAAGGGTGCTGTTGCTATGGGAGAATGAGTTTGTGTGAAGGGTGCTGTTGCTATGGGAGAATGAGTTTGTGTGAAGGGTGCTGTTGCTATGGGAGAATGAGTTTGTGTGAAGGGTGCTGTTGCTACAGGAGAATGAGTTTGTGTGTAGGGTGCTGTTGCTATGGGAGAATGAGTTTGTGCGAAGGGTGCTGTTGCTATGGGAGAATGAGTTTGTGTGAAGGGTGCTGTTGTTACAGGAGAATGAGTTTGTGTGAAGGGTGCTGTTGCTATGGGAGAATGAGTTTGTGTGAAGGGTGCTGTTGTTACAGGAGAATGAGTTTGTGTGAAGGGTGCTGTTGTTATGGGAGAATGAGCTTGTGTGAAGGGTGCTGTTGCAAGGGAAAATGAGTTTGTGTGAAGGGTGCTGTTGTTACAGGAGAATGAGTTTGTGTGAAGGGTGCTGTTGGTACAAGAGAATGAGTTTGTGTGAAGGGTGCTCTTATTACAAGAGAATGAGTTTGTGTGAAGGGTGCTGTTGCTATTGGAGAATGACTTTGTGTGAAGGGTGCTGTTGCAAGGGAGAATGAGTTTTTGTGAAGGGTGCTGTTACTACAGAAGAATGAGTTTGTGTGAAGGGTGCTGTTGCTACAGGAGAATGAGTTTGTGTGAAGGGTGCTGTTTTTACAGGAGAATGAGTTTGTGTGAAGGGTGCTGTTCCTACAGGTGAATGAGTCTGTGTGAAGGGTGCTGTTACTACATGAGAATGAGTTTGTGTGAAGGGTGCTGTTGCTACAGGTGAATGAGTTTGTGTGAAGGGTGTTGTTGTTACAGGAGAATGAGTTTGTGTGAAGGTAGCTGTCGCTACAGGAGAATGAGTTTGTGTGAAGTTTGCTGTTGTTACAGGAGAATGAGTTTGTGTGAAGGGTGCTGTTGCTTTAGATAATGAATTTGTGTGAAGGGTGCTGTTGCTATGGGAGAATGAGTTTGTGTGAAGGGTGCTGTTGCTATGGGAGAATGAGTTTGTGTGAAGGGTGCTGTTGCTATGGGAGAATGAGTTTGTGTGAAGGTTGCTGTTGCTACAGGAGAATGAGTTTGTGTGAAGGGTGCTGTTACTACAGGAGAATGAGTTTGTGTGAAGGGTGCTGTTGCTATGGGAGAATGAGTTTGTGTGAAGGGTGCTGTTGCTACAGGAGAATGAGTCTGTGTGAAGGGTGCTGTTGCTATGGGAGAATGAGTTTGTGTGAAGGGTGCTGTTGCTATGGGAGAATGAGTTTGTGTGAAGGGTGCTGTTACTACAGGAGAATGAGTTTGTGTGATGGGTGCTGTTACTACAGGAGAATGAGTTTGTGTGTAGGGTGCCTTTGCTATGGGAGAATGAGTTTGTGTGAAGGGTGCTGTTGCTATGGGAGAATGAGTCTGTGTGAAGGGTGCTGTTACTACAGGTGAATGAGTTTGTGTGAAGGGTGCTGTTGCTACAGGAGAATGAGTTTGTGTGAAGGATGCTGTTGTTATGGGAGAATGAGTTTGTGTGAAGGGTGCTGTTGCTATGGGAGAATGAGTTCGTGTGAAGGGTGCTGTTGCTATGGGAGAATGAGTTTGTGTGTAGCGTGCTGTTGCTACAGGAGAATGAGTTTGTGTGAAGGGTGCTGTTGCTATGGGAGAATGAGTTTGTGTGAAGGGTGCTGTTGCTACAGGAGAATGAGTTTGTGTGAAGGGTGCTGTTGCTATGGGAGAATGAGTTTGTGTGAAGGGTGCTGTTGCTATTGGAGAATGAGTTTGTGTGATGGGTGCTGTGCTATGGGAGAATGAGTTTGTATGTAGGGTGCTGTTGCTACAGGAGAATGAGTTTGTGTGAAGGGTGCTGTTGCTACAGGAAAATGAATTTGTGTGAAGGGTGCTGTTGCTATGGGAGAATGAGTTTGTGTGCAGGGTGCAGTTGCTATGTGAGAATGTGTTTGTGTGAAGGGTGCTGTTGCTACAGGAGAATGAGTTTGTGTGAAGGGTGCTGTTGCTATGGGAGAATGAGTTTGTGTGAAGGGTGTTGTTGCTACAGGGGAATCAGTTTGTGTGAATGGTGCTGTTGCTATGGGAGAATGAGTTTGTGTGAATGGTGCTGTTGCTACAGGAGAATGATTTTGTGCGAAGGGTGCTGTTGCTATGGGAGAATGAGTTTGTGTGAAGGGTGCTGTTGCTACAGGAGAATGATTTTGTGCGAAGGGTGCTGTTGCTATGGGAGAATGAGTTTGTGTGAAGGGTGCTGTTGCTACAGGAGAATGAGTTTGTGTGAAGGGTGCTGTTGCTATGGGAGAATGAGTTTGTGTGAAGCGTGCTGTTGCTTCAGGAGACTGAGTTACTTGTCATTTTGCCAAGGCCTGTGGATTGGGCCTTGCGGTGCTGTCTCCTGCCTGAGTAGGTGACTCTCTGACCTGGCTATATCTGGGATTGATTCCATCCCTCTGGCCATGGTAGATGTAGACGCTCCCGCGATGATCCTCCTCCAGCGGCGCTCCAATGGCCACATCGCCCAGGCCATCCCCATTCAAGTCCCTCAGGCCTGCGATTGCACTGCCGAAGCGTCCCAACCCATTTCCTGCATCCCCTCGGAGGGACCAGCGGCAGGAGAAATTCCCCTAGAGACGGAGAGTGATGGAGAGAGTGTGAGCAGGAGGGATGAGGAGGGTGAGGGAGCAAGGGAAATAGGAGGGAGAGAGGGTGAGTGAGCAGGAGACAGAGACATCAAGTAGTAGGGAGAATGGTTGAGGGGGAGAGGGGGAGCTGTTAGACTCCATTCCTACATCAATATCACCTACCTTCACTCTCCCTTTTCCCTCCTCTCCCCCTCACTCCACGCTCCTCCACTTCCCTTCGCTCCCTTCCACAGTACCCCCTTCATTTTCCCTCTTCTCCCCTTCCCTCCCCTTCCTTCTCTTCCGTTCCCTCTTCACGCCGTCCCCCCTTCATTTTCTCTCTTCTCCCCTTCCCTCCCTTTGACTTTCCTCTACTTCGCTTCCCTTGCCTCCATTTCCCCTCCCTCTCCTCTTTCCCTCTTCTCTTCACTCCATTTTCCCTTCTGTCCTCTCCCTATACTCCCCTCACCCCTTCCAACATTCTCCCACTTACCACCCTCTCCCCAACCTCCCTCCCTCACCTCTCTCCAGCTATTCCCTTTTGTCCCCTCCGCCTTCTCTCCCACCACTCATGTCTTAGCAATGAATTTGGGTTGTGTTCAGTGGGTGTGAATAGGAAGGAGTTTGGGTCCATTCGGGTTGTGTACAGTGCGTGTGAACGGGAAGGAGTTTGGGTCCATTCGGGTTGTGTACAGTGGGTGTGAATAGGAAGGGGTTTGGGTCCATTCGGGTTGTGTACAGTGGGTGTGAATAGGTTGGTGTTTGGGTCCATTCGGGTTGTGTACAGTGGGTGTGAATAGGAAGGAGTTTGGGACCATTCGGGTTGTGTACAGTGGGTGTGAATAGGAAGGAGTTTGGGTCCATTCGGGTTGTGTACAGTGGGTGTGGATAGGAAGGAGTTTGGGTCCATTCGGGATGTGTACAGTGGGTGTGAATAGGAAGGAGTTTGGGTCTATTCGGGTTGTGTACAGTGGGTGTGGATAGGAAGGAGTTTGGGTCCATTCGGGTTGTGTACAGTGGGTGTGAATAGGAAGGAGTTTGGGTCCATTCGGGTTGTGTACAGTGGGTGTGGATAGGAAGGAGTTTGGGTCCATTCGGGTTGTGTACAGTGGGTGTGAATAGGAAGGACTTTGGGTCCGTTCGGGTTGTGTACAGTGGGTGTGAATGGGACGGGGTTTGGGTCCGTTCGGGTTGCGTACAGTGGGTGTTAATGGGAAGGAGTTTGGGACCATTCGGGTTGTGTACAGTGGGTGTGAACCGGAAGGAGTTTGGATCCATTCGGGTTGTGTACAGTGGGTGTGGATAGGAAGGAGTTTGGGTCCATTCGGGTTGTGTACAGTGGGTGTGAATAGGAAGGTGTTTGGGTCCGTTCGGGTTGTGTACAGTGGGTGTGAATGGGACGGGGTTTGGGTCCGTTCGGGTTGTGTACAGTGGGTGTTAATGGGTAGGAGTTTGGGACCATTCGGGTTGTGTACAGTGGGTGTTAATGGGAAGGGGTTTGGGTCCATTCGGGTTGTGTACAGTGGGTGTAAATAGGAAGGAGTTTGGGACCATTCGGGTTGTGTACAGTGGGTGTGAATAGGAAGGAGTTTGGGTCCATACGGGTTGTGTACAGTGGATGTGAATGGGAAGGAGTTTGGGTCCATTTGGGTTGTGTACAGTGGGTGTGAATAGGAAGGAGTTTGGGTCCATTCGGGTTGTGTACAGTGGGTGTGAATAGGAAGGAATTTGGGACCATTCAGGATGTGTACAGTGGGTGTGAATAGCAAGGAGATTGCGACTACTCGCGTTGTGCACAGTAGGTGTGAATAGGAAGGAGTTTGGGACAATTCGGGTTGTGTACTGTGGGTGTGAATAGGAAGGAGTTTGGGACCATTCGGGTTGTGTACAGTGGGTGTGAATCGGAAGGAGTTTGGGTCCATTCGGGTTGTGTACAGTGGGTGTGAATAGGAAGGAGTTTGGGTACATTCGGGTTGTGTACTGTGGGTGTGAATGGGAAGAGATTTGTGTCCATTCGGACTGTGCACAGTGGGTGTGAATGGGAAAGGGTTTGGGTACATTCGGGTTGTGTACAGTGGGTGTGAATAGGAAGGAGTTTGGGTCCATTCGGGTTGTGTACAGTGGGTGTGAATGGGAAGGAGTTTGGGACCATTCGGGTTGTGTCCAGTGGGTGTGAATAGGAAGGAGTTTGGGTCCATTCGGGTTGTGTACAGTGGGTGTGAATGGGAAGGAGTTTGGGACCATTCGGGTTGTGTACAGTGGGTGTGAATAGGAAGGAGTTTGGGTCCATTCGGGTTGTGTACAGTAGGTGTGAATGGGAAGGAATTTGGGACCATTCATGTTGTGTACAGTGGGTGAGAATAGGAAGGAGTTTGGGTCCATTCGGGTTGTGTACAGTGGGTGTGAATAGGAAGGAGTTTGGGACCATTCGGGTTGTGTCCAGTGGGTGTGAATGGGAAGGTATTTGGGACCATTCGGGTGGTGTACAGTGGGTGTGAATAGGAAGGAGTTTGGGACAATTCGGGATGTCTACAGTGGGTGTGAAGAGGAAGGAGTTTGGGACCATTCGGGTTGTGAACAGTGGGTGTGAATAGGAAGGAGTTTGGGACCATTCGGGTTGTGTACAGTGGGTGTGAATAGGAAGGAGTTTGGGACCATTCGGGATGTGTACAATGCGTGTGAATGGGAAGAGATTTGTGTCCATTCGGGTTGTGTACAGTGGGTGTGAATAGGAAGGAGTTTGGGTCCATTCGGGTTGTGTACAGTGGGTGTGAATAGGAAGGAATTTGGGACCATTCAGGATGTGTACAGTGGGTGTGAATAGCAAGGAGATTGGGACTACTCGCGTTGTGCACAGTAGGTGTGAATAGGAAGGAGTTTGGGACAATTCGGGTTGTGTACTGTGGGTGTGAATAGGAAGGAGTTTGGGACCATTCGGGTTGTGTACAGTGGGTGTGAATCGGAAGGAGTTTGGGTCCATTCGGGTTGTGTACAGTGGGTGTGAATAGGAAGGGGTTTGGGTCCATTCGGGATGTGTACAGTGGGTGTGAATAGGAAGGAGTTTGGGACCATTCGGGTTGTGTACAGTGGGTGTAAATAGGAAGGAGTTTGGGACCATTCGGGTTGTGTACAGTGGGTGTGAATAGGAAGGAGTTTGGGACCATTCGGTTTGTGTACAGTGGGTGTGAATAGGAAGGAGGTTGGGACCATTCGTGTTGTGTACAGTGGGTGTGAATAGGAAGGAGTTTGGGACCATTCGGGTTGTGTACAGTGGGTGTGAATAGGATGGAGTTTGGGACCATTCGGGTTGTGTACAGTGGGTGTGAATCGGAAGGAGTTTGGGTACATTCGGGTTGTGTACTGTGGGTGTGAATGGGAAGAGATTTGTGTCCATTCGGGTTGTGTACAGTGGGTGTGAATGGGAAGAGGTTTGGGTACATTCGGGTTGTGTACAGTGGGTGTGAATAGGAATAGGTTTGGGTCCATTGGGGTTGTGTACAGTGGGTGTGAATAGGAAGGAGTTTGGGTCCATTCGGGTTGTGTACAGTGGGTGTGAATGGGAAGGAGTTTGGGACCATTCAGGTTGTGTACAGTGGGTGTGAATAGGAAGGAGTTTGGGTACATTCGGGTTGTGTACTGTGGGTGTGAATGGGAAGAGATTTGTGTCCATTCGGGTTGTGTACAGTGGGTGTGAATGGGAAGAGGTTTGGGTACATTCGGGTTGTGTACAGTGGGTGTGAATAGGAATAGCTTTGGGTCCATTGGGGTTGTGTACAGTGGGTGTGAATAGGAAGGAGTTTGGGTCCATTCGGGTTGTGTACAGTGGGTGTGAATGGGAAGGAGTTTGGGACCATTCAGGTTGTGTACAGTGGGTGTGAATAGGAAGGAGTTTGGGTCCATTCGGGTTGTGTACAGTGGGTGTGAATGGGAAGGAGTTTGGGTCCATTCGGGTTGTGTACAGTGGGTGTGAATAGGAAGGAGTTTGGGACCATTCGGGTTGTGTACAGTGGGAGTGAATAGGAAGGAGTTTAGGACCATTCGGGTTGTGTACAGTGGGTGTGAAGAGGAAGGAGTTTGGGTCCATTCGGGTTGTGTACAGTGGGTGTGAATGGGAAGGGGTTTGGGACCATTCGGGTTGTGTACAGTGGGTGTGAATAGGAAGGAGTTTGGGTCCATTCGGGTTGTGTACAGTGGGTGTGAACGGGAAGGAGTTTGGGACCATTCGGGTTGTGTACAGTGGGTGTGAATAGGAAGGAGTTTGGGACTATTCGGGTTGTGTCCAGTGGGTGTGAAGGGGAAGGGATTTGGGACCATTCGGGTTGCGTACAGTGGGTGTGAATAGGAAGGAGTTTGGGTCCATTCGGGTTGTGTACAGTGGGTGTGAATAGGAAGGAGTTTGGGTACATTCGGGTTGTGTACTGTGGGTGTGAATGGGAAGAGATTTGTGTCCATTCGGACTGTGTACAGTGGGTGTGAATGGGAAAGGGTTTGGGTACATTCGGGTTGTGTACAGTGGGTGTGAATAGGAAGGAGTTTGGGTCCATTCGGGTTGTGTACAGTGGGTGTGAATGGGAAGGAGTTTGGGACCATTCGGGTTGTGTCCAGTGGGTGTGAATAGGAAGGAGTTTGGGTCCATTCGGGTTGTGTACAGTGGGTGTGAATGGGAAGGAGTTTGGGACCATTCGGGTTGTGTACAGTGGGTGTGAATAGGAAGGAGTTTGGGTCCATTCGGGTTGTGTACAGTAGGTGTGAATGGGAAGGAATTTGGGACCATTCATGTTGTGTACAGTGGGTGAGAATAGGAAGGAGTTTGGGTCCATTCGGGTTGTGTACAGTGGGTGTGAATGGGAAGGAGTTTGGGACCATTCGGGTTGTGTAGAGTCGGTGTGAATAGGAAGGAGTTTGGGACCATTCGGGTTGTGTCCAGTGGGTGTGAATGGGAAGGTATTTGGGACCATTCGGGTGGTGTACAGTGGGTGTGAATAGGAAGGAGTTTGGGACAATTCGGGATGTGCACAGTGGGTGTGAATAGGAAGGAGTTTGGGACCATTCGGGTTGTGTACAGTGGGTGTGAATAGGAAGGAGTTTGGGTCCATTCGGGTTGTGTACAGTGGGTGTGAATGGGAAGGGGTTTGGGTCCATTCGGGTTGTGTACAGTGGGTGTGAATAGGAAGGAGTTTGGGACCATTCGGATTGTGTACAGTGGGTGTGAATGGGAAGGGTTTGGGTCCATTCGGGTTGTCTACAGTGGGTGTGAAGAGGAAGGCGTTTGGGACCATTCGGGTTGTGAACAGTGGGTGTGAATAGGAAGGAGTTTGGGACCATTCGGGTTGTGTACAGTGGGTGTGAATAGGAAGGAGTTTGGGACCATTCGGGATGTGTACAATGCGTGTGAATGGGAAGAGATTTGTGTCCATTCGGGTTGCGTACAGTGGGTGTGAATTGGAAGGAGTTTGGGACTACTCGGGTTGTGTACAGTAGGTGTGAATAGGAAAGAGTTTGGGAGTATTCGGGTTGTGTACAGTGGGTGTGAATAGGAAGGAGTTTGGGACCATTCGGGTTGTGTACAGTGGGTGTGAATGGGAAGGAGTTTGGGTCCATTCGGGTTGTGTACAGTGGGTGTGAATAGGAAGGAGTTTGTGTCCATTCGGGTTGTGTACAGTGGGTGTGAATAGGAAGGAGTTTGGGACCATTCGGGTTGCGTACAGTGGGTTTGAATGGGAAGGGGTTTGGGTCCATTCGGGTTGTGTACAGTGGGTGTGAATAGGAAGGAGTTTGGGACCATTCGGGTTGTGTACAGTGGGTGTGAATAGGAAGGAGTTTGGGACCATTCGGTTTGTGTACAGTGGGTGTGAATAGGAAGGAGTTTGGGACCATTCGGGTTGAGTACAGTGGGTGTGAATAGGATGGAGTTTGGGACCATTCGGGTTGTGTACAGTGGGTGTGAATCGGAAGGAGTTTGGGTACATTCGGGTTGTTTACTGTGGGTGTGAATGGGAAGAGATTTGTGTCCATTCGGGTTGTGTACAGTGGGTGTGAATGGGAAGAGGTTTGGGTACATTCGGGTTGTGTACAGTGGGTGTGAATAGGAATAGGTTTGGGTCCATTGGGGTTGTGTACAGTGGGTGTGAATAGGAAGGAGTTTGGGTCCATTCGGGTTGTGTACAGTGGGTGTGAATGGGAAGGAGTTTGGGACCATTCAGGTTGCGTACAGTGGGTGTGAATAGGAAGGAGTTTGGGTACATTCGGGTTGTGTACTGTGGGTGTGAATGTTATGAGATTTGTGTCCATTCGGGTTGTGTACAGTGGGTGTGAATGGGAAGAGGCTTGGGTACATTCGAGTTGTGTACAGTGGGTGTGAATAGGAATAGGTTTGGGTCCATTGGGGTTGTGTACAGTGGGTGTGAATAGGAAGGAGTTTGGGTCAATTCGGGTTGTGTACAGTGGGTGTGAATGGGAAGGAGTTTGGGACCATTCAGGTTGTGTACAGTGGGTGTGAATAGGAAGCAGTTTGGGTCCATTCGGGTTGTGTACAGTGGGTGTGAATGGGAAGGAGTTTGGGTCCATTCTGGTTGTGTACAGTGGGTGTGAATAGGAAGGAGTTTGGGACCATTCGGGTTGTGTACAGTGGGAGTGAATAGGAAGGAGTTTGGGACCATTCGGGTTGTGTACAGTGGGTGTGAAGAGGAAGGAGTTTGGGTCCATTCGGGTTGTGTACAGTGGGTGTGAATGGGAAGGGGTTTGGGACCATTCGGGTTGTGTACAGTGGGTGTGAATAGGAAGGAGTTTGGGTCCATTCGGGTTGTGTACAGTGGGTGTGAACGGGAAGGAGTTTGGGACCATTCGGGTTGTGTACAGTGGGTGTGAATAGGAAGGAGTTTGGGACTATTCGGGTTGTGTCCAGTGGGTGTGAAGGGGAAGGGATTTGGGACCATTCGTGTTGCGTACAGTGGGTGTGAATAGGAAGGAGTTTGGGTCCATTCGGGTTGTGTACAGTGGGTGTGAATAGGAAGGAGTTTGGGTACATTCGGGTTGTGTACTGTGGGTGTGAATGGGAAGAGATTTGTGTCCATTCGGACTGTGTACAGTGGGTGTGAATGGGAAAGGGTTTGGGTACATTCGGGTTGTGTACAGTGGGTGTGAATAGGAAGGAGTTTGGGTCCATTCGGGTTGTGTACAGTGGGTGTGAATGGGAAGGAGTTTGGGACCATTCGGGTTGTGTCCAGTGGGTGTGAATAGGAAGGAGTTTGGGTCCATTCGGGTTGTGTACAGTGGGTGTGAATGGGAAGGAGTTTGGGACCATTCGGGTTGTGTACAGTGGGTGTGAATAGGAAGGAGTTTGGGTCCATTCGGGTTGTGTACAGTAGGTGTGAATGGGAAGGAATTTGGGACCATTCATGTTGTGTACAGTGGGTGAGAATAGGAAGGAGTTTGGGTCCATTCGGGTTGTGTACAGTGGGTGTGAATGGGAAGGAGTTTGGGACCATTCGGGTTGTGTAGAGTCGGTGTGAATAGGAAGGAGTTTGGGACCATTCGGGTTGTGTCCAGTGGGTGTGAATGGGAAGGTATTTGGGACCATTCGGGTGGTGTACAGTGGGTGTGAATAGGAAGGAGTTTGGGACAATTCGGGATGTGCACAGTGGGTGTGAATAGGAAGGAGTTTGGGACCATTCGGGTTGTGTACAGTGGGTGTGAATAGGAAGGAGTTTGGGTCCATTCGGGTTGTGTACAGTGGGTGTGAATGGGAAGGGGTTTGGGTCCATTCGGGTTGTGTACAGTGGGTGTGAATAGGAAGGAGTTTGGGACCATTCGGATTGTGTACAGTGGGTGTGAATGGGAAGGGGTTTGGGTCCATTCGGGTTGTCTACAGTGGGTGTGAAGAGGAAGGCGTTTGGGACCATTCGGGTTGTGAACAGTGGGTGTGAATAGGAAGGAGTTTGGGACCATTCGGGTTGTGTACAGTGGGTGTGAATAGGAAGGAGTTTGGGACCATTCGGGATGTGTACAATGCGTGTGAATGGGAAGAGATTTGTGTCCATTCGGGTTGCGTACAGTGGGTGTGAATTGGAAGGAGTTTGGGACTACTCGGGTTGTGTACAGTAGGTGTGAATAGGAAAGAGTTTGGGAGCATTCGGGTTGTGTACAGTGGGTGTGAATAGGAAGGAGTTTGGGACCATTCGGGTTGTGTACAGTGGGTGTGAATGGGAAGGAGTTTGGGTCCATTCGGGTTGTGTACAGTGGGTGTGAATAGGAAGGAGTTTGGGACCATTCGGGTTGTGTACAGTGGGTGTGAATAGGAAGGAGTTTGGGACCATTCGGGTTGTGTACAGTGGGTTTGAATGGGAAGGGGTTTGGGTCCATTCGGGTTGTGTACAGTGGGTGTGAATAGGAAGGAGTTTGGGACCATTCGGGTTGTGTACAGTGGGTGTGAATAGGAAGGAGTTTGGGACCATTCGGTTTGTGTACAGTGGGTGTGAATAGGAAGGAGTTTGGGACCATTCGGGTTGTGTACAGTGGGTGTGAATAGGATGGAGTTTGGGACCATTCGGGTTGTGTACAGTGGGTGTGAATCGGAAGGAGTTTGGGTACATTCGGGTTGTGTACTGTGGGTGTGAATGGGAAGAGATTTGTGTCCATTCGGGTTGTGTACAGTGGGTGTGAATGGGAAGAGGTTTGGGTACATTCGGGTTGTGTACAGTGGGTGTGAATAGGAATAGGTTTGGGTCCATTGGGGTTGTGTACAGTGGGTGTGAATAGGAAGGAGTTTGGGTCCATTCGGGTTGTGTACAGTGGGTGTGAATGGGAAGGAGTTTGGGACCATTCAGGTTGCGTATAGTGGGTGTGAATAGGAAGGAGTTTGGGACCATTCGGGTTGTGTACAGTGGGTGTGAATATTATGAGATTTGTGTCCATTCGGGTTGTGTACAGTGGGTGTGAATGGGAAGAGGTTTGGGTACATTCGAGTTGTGTACAGTGGGTGTGAATAGGAATAGGTTTGGGTTCTTTGGGGTTGTGTACAGTGGGTGTGAATAGGAAGGAGTTTGGGTCAATTCGGGTTGTGTACAGTGGGTGTGAATGGGAAGGAGTTTGGGACCATTCAGGTTGTGTACAGTGGGTGTGAATAGGAAGGAGTTTGGGTCCATTCGGGTTGTGTACAGTGGGTGTGAATGGGAAGGAGTTTGGGTCCATTCGGGTTGTGTACAGTGGGTGTGAATAGGAAGGAGTTTGGGACCATTCGGGTTGTGTACAGTGGGAGTGAATAGGAAGATGTTTGGGACCATTCGGGTTGTGTACAGTGGGTGTGAATAGGAAGGAGTTTGGGTCCATTCGGGTTGTGTACAGTGGGTGTGAATGGGAAGGGGTTTGGGACCATTCGGGTTGTGTACAGTGGGTGTGAATAGGAAGGAGTTTGGGTCCATTCGGGTTGTGTACAGTGGGTGTGAAAGGGAAGGAGTTTGGGACCATTCGGGTTGTGTACAGTGGGTGTGAATAGGAAGGAGTTTGGGACTATTCGGGTTGTGTCCAGTGGGTGTGAAGGGGAAGGGATTTGGGACCATTCGGGTTGTGTACAGTGGGTGTGAATAGGAAGGAGTTTGGGTCCATTCGGGTTGTGTACAGTGGGTGTGAATAGGAAGGAGTTTGGGACCATTCGGGTTGTGTACAGTGGGTGTGAATAGGAAGGAGTTTGGGTCCATTCGGGTTGTGTACAGTGGGTGTGAATGGGAAGGAGTTTGGGACCATTCGGGTTGTGTAGAGTGGGTGTGAATAGGAAGGAGTTTGGGACCATTCGGGTTATGTCCATTGGGTGTGAATGGGAAGGTATTTGGGACCATTCGGGTGGTGTACAGTGGGTGTGAATAGGAAGGAGTTTGGGACAATTCGGGATGTGTACAGTGGGTGTGAATAGGAAGGAGTTTGGGACCATTCGGGTTGTGTACAGTGGGTGTGAATAGGAAGGAGTTTAGGTCCATTCGGGTTGTGTGCAGTGGGTGTGAATGGGAAGGGGTTTGGGTCCATTCGGGTTGTGTACAGTGGGTGTGAATAGGAAGGAGTTGGGACCATTCGGGTTGTGTACAGTGGGTGTGAATGGGAAGAGGTTTGGGTCCATTCGGGTTGTCTACAGTGGGTGTGAAGAGGAAGGAGTTTGGGACCATTCGGGTTGTGAACAGTGGGTGTG
Organism: Carcharodon carcharias; assembly: GCF_017639515.1. Lineage (NCBI taxonomy): Eukaryota > Metazoa > Chordata > Chondrichthyes > Lamniformes > Lamnidae > Carcharodon > Carcharodon carcharias. The sequence continues at coordinate 233,549 of NW_024470774.1, forward strand.
AATAGGAAGGAGTTTGGGACCATTCGGGTTGTGTACAGTGGGTGTGAATAGGAAGGAGTTTGGGACCATTCGGGATGTGTACAATGCGTGTGAATGGGAAGAGATTTGTGTCCATTCGGGTTGTGTACAGTGGGTGTGAATTGGAAGGAGTTTGGGTCCATTCGGGTTGTGTACAGTAGGTGTGAATAGGAAGGAGTTTGGGAGCATTCGGGTTGTGTACAGTGGGTGTGAATAGGAAGGAGTTTGGGACCATTCGGGTTGTGTACAGTGGGTGTGAATGGGAAGGAGTTTGGGTCCATTCGGGTTGTGTACAGTGGGTGTGAATGGGAAGGAGTTTGGGTCCATTCGGGTTGTGTACAGTGGGTGTGAATAGGAAGGAGTTTGGGACCATTCGGGTTGTGTACAGTGGGTGTGAATAGGAAGGAGTTTGGGTCCATTCGGGATGTGTACAGTGGGTGTGAATAGGAAGGGGTTTGGGACCATTCGGGTTGTGTACAGTGGGAGTGAATAGGAAGGAGTTTGGGACCATTCGGGTTGTGTACAGTGGGTGTGAAGAGGAAGGTGTTTGGGTCCATTCGGGTTGTGTACAGTGGGTGTAAATGGGAAGGGGTTTGGGACCATTCGGGTTGTGTACAGTGGGTGTGAATAGGAAGGAATTTGGGTCCATTCGGGTTGTGTACAGTGGGTGTGAACGGGAAGGAGTTTGGGACCATTCGAGTTGTGTACAGTGGGTGTGAATAGGAAGGAGTTTGGGACTATTCGGGTTGTGTCCAGTGGGTGTGAAGGGGAAGGGATTTGGGACCATTCGGGTTGCGTACAGTGGGTGTGAATACGAAGGAGTTTGGGTCCATTCGGGTTGTGTACAGTGGGTGTGAATAGGAAGGAGTTTGGGTACATTCGGGTTGTGTACTGTGGGTGTGAATGGGAAGAGATTTGTGTCCATTCGGACTGTGTACAGTGGGTGTGAATGGGAAAGGTTTTGGGTACATTCGGGTTGTGTACAGTGGGTGTGAATAGGAAGGGGTTTGGGTCCATTCGGGTTGTGTACAGTGGGTGTGAATAGGAAGGAGTTTGGGTCCATTCGGGTTGTGTACAGTGGGTGTGAATGGGAAGGAGTTTGGGACCATTCGGGTTGTGTACAGTGGGTGTGAATAGGAAGGAGTTTGGGTCCATTCGGGTTGTGTACAGTAGGTGTGAATGGGAAGGAATTTGGGACCATTCATGTTGTGTACAGTGGGTGAGAATAGGAAGGAGTTTGGGTCCATTCGGGTTGTGTACAGTGGGTGTGAATGGGAAGGAGTTTGGGACCATTCGGGTTGTGTAGAGTGGGTGTGAATAGGAAGGAGTTTGGGACCATTCGGATTGTGTACAGTGGGTGTGAATAGGAAGGAGTTTGGGTCCATTCGGGTTGTGTACAGTGGGTGTGAATGGGAAGGGGTTTGGGTCCATTCGGGTTGTGTACAGTGGGTGTGAATAGGAAGGAGTTTGGGACCATTCGGGTTGTGTACAGTGGGTGTGAATGGGAAGTGGTTTGGGTCCATTCGGGTTGTCTACAGTGGGTGTGAAGAGGAAGGAGTTTGGGACCATTCGGGTTGTGAACAGTGGGTGTGAATAGGAAGGAGTTTGGGACCATTCGGGTTGTGTACAGTGGGTGTGAATAGGAAGGAGTTTGGGACCATTCGGGTTGTGTACAGTGTGTGTGAATGGGAAGGAGTTTGGGTCCATTCGGGTTGTGTACAGTGGGTGTGAATAGGAAGGAGTTTGGGTCCATTCGGGTTGTGTACAGTGGGTGTGAATAGGAAGGAGTTTGGGACCATTCGGGTTGTGTACAGTGGGTTTGAAAGGGAAGGGGTTTGGGTCCATTTGGGATGTGTACAGTGGGTGTGAATAGGAAGGAGTTTGGGACCATTTGGTTGTGTACAGTGGGTGTGAATAGGAAGGAGTTTGGGACCATTCGGGTTGTGTACAGTGGGTGTGAATAGGAAGGAATTTGGGACCATTCAGGATGTGTACAGTGGGTGTGAATAGGAAGGAGTTTGGGACTACTCGCATTGTGTACAGTAGGTGTGAATAGGAAGGAATTTGGGACCATTCGGGTTGTGTACAGTGGGTGTGAATAGGAAGGAATTTGGGACCATTCGGGTTGTGTACAGTGGGTGTGAATCGGATGGAGTATGGGTCCATTCGGGTTGTGTACAGTGGGTGTGAATAGGAAGGGGTTTGGGTCCATTCGGGATGTGTACAGTGGGTGTGAATAGGTAGGAGTTTGGGACCATTCGGGTCCTGTACAGTGGGTGTGAATAGGAAGGAGTTTGGGACCATTCGGTTGTGTACAGTGGGTGTGAATAGGAAGGAGTTTGGGTCCATTCGGGTTTTGTACAGTGGGTGTGAATAGGAAGGGATTTGGGCCTATTTGGGTTGTCTACAGTGGGTGTGAATAGGAAGGAGTTTGGTACCATTCGGGTTGTGTACAGTGGGTGTGAATAGGAAGGCGTTTGGGTCCATTCGGGTTGTGTACAGTGGGTGTGAATAGGAAGAAGTTTGGGTCCATTCGGGTTGTGTACAGTGGGTGTGAATAGGAAGGAGTTTGTGACCATTCGGGTTGTGTACAGTGGGTGTGAATGGGAAGGGGTTTGGGTCCATTCGGGTTGTGTACAGTGGGTGTGAATAGGAAGGAGTTTGGGACGATTCAGGTTGTGTACAGTGGGTGTGAATAGGAAGGAGTTTGGGTCCATTCGGGTTGTGTACAGTGGGTGTGAATAGGAAGGGGTTTGGGTCCATTCGGGTTGTGTACAGTGGGTGTGAATAGGAAGGAGTTTGGGTCCATTCGGGTTGTGTACAGTGGGTGTGAATAGGATGGAATTTGGGACCATTCAGGATGTGTACAGTGGGTGTGAATAGGAAGGAGTTTGGGACTACTCGCGTTGTGTACAGTAGGTGTGAATAGGAAGGAGTTTGGGTCCATTCGGGTTGTGTACAGTGGGTGTGAATAGGAAGGAGTTTGGGTCCATTCGGGTTGTGTACAGTGGGTGTGAATAGGAAGGAGTTTGTGACCATTCGGGTTGTGTACAGTGGGTGTGAATGGGAAGGGGTTTGGGTCCATTCGGGTTGTGTACAGTGGGTGTGAATAGGAAGGAGTTTGGGACCATTCAGGTTGTGTACAGTGGGTGTGAATAGGAAGGGGTTTGGGTCCATTCGGGTTGTGTACAGTGGGTGTGAATAGGAAGGAGTTTGGGACCATTCGGGTTGTGTACAGTGGGTGTGAATAGGAAGGAGTTTGGGACCATTCGGGTTGTGTACAGTGGGTGTGAATAGGAAGGAGTTTGGGACCATTCGGGATGTGTACAGTGGGTGTGAATGGGAAGTAGTTTGTGTCCATTCGGGTTGTGTACAGTGGGTGTGAATAGGAAGGAGTTTGGGTCCATTCGGGTTGTGTACAGTGGGTGTGAATAGGAAGGAGTTTGGGACCATTCGGGTTGTGTACAGTGGGTGTGAATAGGAAGGAGTTTGGGTCCATTCGGGTTGTGTACAGTGGGTGTGAATAGGAAGGAGTTTGGGTCCATTCGGGTTGTGTACAGTGGGTGTGAATAGGAAGGAGTTTGGGACCATTCGGGATGTGTACAGTAGGTGTGAATAGGAAGGAATTTGGGACCATTCAGGATGTGTACAGTGGGTGTGAATAGGAAGGAGATTGAGACTAATCGTGTTGTGTACAGTAGGTGTGAATAGGAAGGAGTTTGGGACCATTCGGGTTGTGTACAGTGGGTGTGAATAGGAAGGAGTTTGGGACCATTCGGGTTGTGTACAGTGGGTGTGAATAGGAAGGAGTTTGGGACCATTCGGGTTGTGTACAGTGGGTGTGAATCGGAAGGAGTTTGGGTCCATTCGGGTTGTGTACAGTGGGTGTGAATAGGAAGGGGTTTGGGTCCATTCGGGATGTGTACAGTGGGTGTGAATAGGAAGGAGTTTGGGACCATTCGGGTTGTGTACAGTGGGTGTGAATAGGAAGGAGTTTGGGACCATTCGGGTTGTGTACAGTGGGTGTGAATAGGAAGGAGTTTGGGTCCATTCGGGTTGTGTACAGTGGGTGTGAATAGGAAGGAGTTTGGGACCATTCGGGTTGTGTACAGTGGGTGTGAATAGGAAGGCGTTTGGGTCCATTCGGGTTGTGTACAGTGGGTGTGAATAGGAAGAAGTTTGTGACCATTCGGGTTGTGTACAGTGGGTCTGAATGGGAAGGGGTTAGGGTCCATTCGGGTTGTGTACAGTGGGTGTGAATAGGAAGGGGTTTGGGTCCATTCGGGTTGTGTACAGTGGGTGTGAATGGGAACGTGTTTGGGTCCATTCGGGATGTGTACAGTGGGTGTGAATAGGAAGGAGTTTGGGACCATTCGGCTTGTGTACAGTGGGTGTGAATAGGAAGGGATTTGGGTCTATTCGGGTTGTGTACAGTGGGTGTGAATAGGAAGGGGTTTGGGTCCATTCGGGTTGTGTACAGTGGGTGTGAATAGGAAGGAGTTTGGGTCCATTCGGGTTGTGTACAGTGGGTGTGAATAGGATGGAATTTGGGACCATTCAGGATGTGTACAGTGGGTGTGAATAGGAAGGAGTTTGGGACCATTCGGGTTGTGTACAGTAGGTGTGAATAGGAAGGAGTTTGGGACCATTCGGGTTGTGTACAGTGGGTGTGAATAGGAAGGAGTTTGGGTCCATTCGGGTTGTGTACAGTGGGTGTGAATAGGAAGGTGTTTGGGACCATTCGGGTTGTGTACAGTGGGTGTGAATAGGAAGGAGTTTGGGTCCATTCGGGTTGTGTACAGTGGGTGTGAATAGGAAGGAGTTTGGGACCATTCGGTTGTGTACAGTGGGTGTGAATAGGAAGGAGTTTGGGACCATTCGGGTTGTGTACAGTGGGTGTGAATAGGAAGGAGTTTGGGTCCATTCGGGTTGTGTACAGTGGGTGTGAATAGGAAGGAGTTTGGGACCATTCGGGTTGTGTACAGTGGGTGTGAATAGGAAGGAGTTTGGGACCATTCGGGTTGTGTACAGTGGGTGTGAATAGGAAGGAGTTTGGGACCATTCGGGTTGTGTACAGTGGGTGTGAATAGGAAGGAGTTTGGGACCATTCGGGTTGTGTACAGTGGGTGTGAATAGGAAGGGATTTGGGACCATTCAGGATGTGTACAGTGGGTGTGAATAGGAAGGAGTTTGGGACCATTCGGGTTGTGTACAGTGGGTGTGAATAGGAAGGAGTTTGGGACCATTCGGGTTGTGTACAGTGGGTGTGAATAGGAAGGAGTTTGGGACCATTCGGGTTGTGTACAGTGGGTGTGAATAGGAAGGAGTTTGGGACCATTCGGTTTGTGTACAGTGGGTGTGAATAGGAAGGAGTTTGGGACCATTCGGGTTGTGTACAGTGGGTGTGAATCGGAAGGAGTTTGGGTCCATTCGGGTTGTGTACAGTGGGTTTGAATAGGAAGGTGTTTGTGTCCATTCAGGATGTGTACAGTGGGTGTGAATAGGAAGGAGTTTGGGACCATTCGGGTTGTGTACAGTGGGTGTGAATAGGAAGGATTTTGGGACCATTCGGGTTGTGTACAGTGGGTGTGAATAGGAAGGAGTTTGGGTCCATTCGGGTTGTGTACAGTGGGTGTGAATAGGAAGGAGTTTGGGACCATTCGGGTTGTGTACAGTGGGTGTGAATAGGAAGGAGTTTGGGTCCATTCGGGTTGTGTACAGTGGGTGTGAATAGGAAGGAGTTTGTGACCATTCGGGTTGTGTACAGTGGGTGTGAATGGGAAGGGGTTTGGGTCCATTCGGGTTGTGTACAGTGGGTGTGAATAGGAAGGGGTTTGGGTCCATTCGGGTTGTGTACAGTGGGTGTGAATAGGAAGGAGTTTGGGTCCATTCGGGATGTGTACAGTGGGTGTGAATAGGAAGGAGTTTGGGACCATTCGGGTTGTGTACAGTGGGTGTGAATAGGAAGGAGTTTGGGTCCATTCGGGTTGTGTACAGTGGGTGTGAATAGGAAGGAGATTGGGTCCATTCGGGTTGTGTACAGTGGGTGTGAATAGGAAGGAGTTTGGGTCCTTTCGGGTTGTGTACAGTGGCTATGAATGGGAAGAGATTTGTGTCCATTCGGGTTGTGTACAGTGGGTGTGAATAGGAAGGAATTTGGGACCATTCAGGATGTGTACAGTGGGTGTGAATAGGAAGGAGTTTGGGACTAGTCGCGTTGTGTACAGTAGGTGTGTATAGGATGGAGTTTGGTAACATTCGGGTTGTGTACAGTGGGTGTGAATAGAAAGGGTTTTGGGATCATTCGGGTTGTGTACAGTGGGTGTGAATAGGAAGGAGTTTGGGTCCATTCGGGTTGTGTACAGTGGGTGTGAATAGGAAGGAATTTGGGACCTTTCGGGATGTGTACAGTGGGTGTGAATAGGAAGGAGTTTTGGACCATCCGGGTTGTGTACAGTGGGTGTGAATAGGATGGAGTTTGGTACCATTCGGGTTGTGTACAGTGGGTGTGAATAGGAAGGGGTTTGGGTCCATTCGGGTTGTGTACAGTGGGTGTGAATAGGAAGGAGTTTGTGTCCATTCGGGTTGTGTACAGTGGGTGTGAATAGGAAGGAATTTGGGACCATTCAGGATGTGTACAGTGGGTGTGAATAGTAAGGAGGTTGGGACTACTCGCGTTGTGTACAGTAGGTGTGAATAGGAAGGAGTTTGGGACCATTCGGGTTGTGTACAGTGGGTGTGAATAGGAAGGAGTTTGGGACCATTCGGGATGTGTACAGTGGGTGTGAATAGGAAGGAGTTTGGGTCCATTCGGGTTGTGTACAGTGGGTATGAATGGGAAGAGTTTTGTGTCCATTCGGGTTGTGTACAGTGGGTGTGAATAGGAAGGAATTTGGGACCATTCAGGATGTGTACAGTGGGTGTGAATAGGAAGGAGTTTGGGACTAGTCGCGTTGTGTACAGTAGGTGTGAATAGGAAGGAGTTTGGTACCATTCGGGTTGTGTACAGTGGGTGTGAATAGGAAGGAGTTTGGGACCATTCGGGTTGTGTACAGTGGGTGTGAATCGGAAGGAGTTTGGGTCCATTCGGGTTGTGTACAGTGGGTGTGAATAGGAAGGGGTTTGGGTCCATTCGGGATTTGTACAGTGGGTGTGAATAGGAAGGAGTTTGGGACCATTCGGGTTGTGTACAGTGGGTGTGAATAGGAAGGAGTTTGGGTCCATTCGGATTGTGTACAGTGGGTGTGAATAGGAAGGGATTTGGGTCCATTCGGGTTGTGTACAGTGGGTGTGAATAGGAAGGAGTTTGGGACCATTCGGGTTGCGTACAGTGGGTGTGAATAGGAATGTGTTTGGGTCCATTCGGGTTGTGTACAGTGGGCGTGAATAGGAAGGAGTTTGGGTCCATTCGGGTTGTGTACAGTGGGTGTGAATGGGAAGGAGTTTGGGACCATTCGGGTTGTGTAGAGTGGGTGTGAATAGGAAGGAGTTTGGGACCATTCGGGTTGTGTCCAGTGGGTGTGAATGGGAAGGGATTTGGGACCATTCGGGTGGTGTACAGTGGGTGTGAATAGGAAGGAGTTTGGGACCATTCGGGATGTGTACAGTGGGTGTGAATGGGAAGGAGTTTGGGTCCATTCGGGTTGTGTACAGTGGGTGTGAATAGGAAGGAGTTTGTGACCATTCGGGTGTGTACAGTGGGTGTGAATGGGAAGGGGTTTGGGTCCATTCGGGTTGTGTACAGTGGGTGTGAATAGGAAGGAGTTTGGGACCATTCGGGTTGTGTACAGTGGGTGTGAATGGGAAGGGGTTTGGGTCCATTCGGGTTGTCTACAGTGGCTGTGAAGAGGAAGGAGTTTGGGACCATTCGGGTTGTGAACAGTGGGTGTGAATAGGAAGGAGTTTGGGACCATTCGGGTTGTGTACAGTGGGTGTGAATAGGAAGGAGTTTGGGACCATTCGGGATGTGTACAATGCGTGTGAATGGGAAGAGATTTGTGTCCATTCGGGTTGTGTACAGTGTGTGTGAATGGGAACGTGTTTGGGTCCATTCGGGATGTGTACTGTGGGTGTGAATAGGAAGGAGTTTGGGACCATTCGGGTTGTGTACAGTGGGTGTGAATAGGAAGGAGTTTGGGTCCATTCGGGTTGTGTACAGTGGGTGTGAATAGGAAGGAGTTTGGGTCCATTCGGGTTGTGTACAGTGGGTGTGAATAGGAAGGAGTTTGGGACCATTCGGGTTGTGTACAGTGGGTGTGAATAGGAAGGAGTTTGGGACCATTCAGGTTGTGTACAGTGGGTGTGAATAGGAAGGAGTTTGGGACCATTCGGGTTGTGTACAGTGGGTGTGAATAGGAAGGAGTTTGGGACCATTCGGGTTGTGTACAGTGGGTGTGAATAGGAAGGAGTTTGGGACCATTCGGGTTGTGTACAGTGGGTGTGAATAGGAAGGAGTTTGGGACCATTCGGGTTGTGTACAGTGGGTGTGAATCGGAAGGAGTTTGGGTCCATTCGGGTTGTGTACAGTGGGTGTGAATAGGAAGGAGTTTGGGTCCATTCGGGATGTGTACAGTGGGTGTGAATAGGAAGGAGTTTGGGACCATTCGGGTTGTGTACAGTGGGTGTGAATAGGAAGGAGTTTGGGACCATTCGGGTTGTGTACAGTGGGTGTGAATAGGAAGGGGTTTGGGTCCATTCGGGTTGTGTACAGTGGGTGTGAATAGGAAGGAGTTTGGGACCATTCGGGTTGTGTACAGTGGGTGTGAATAGGAAGGAGTTTGGGTCCATTCGGGTTGTGTACAGTGGGTGTGAATAGGAAGGAGTTTGTGACCATTCGGGTTGTGTACAGTGGGTGTGAATAGGAAGGAGTTTGGGACCATTCGGGTTGTGTACAGTGGGTGTGAATAGGAAGGGGTTTGGGTCCATTCGGGTTGTGTACAGTGGGTGTGAATGGGAACGTGTTTGGGTCCATTCGGGATGTGTACAGTGGGTGTGAATAGGAAGGAGTTTGGGACCATTCGGGTTGTGTACAGTGGGTGTGAATAGGAAGGGATTTGGGTCCATTCGGGTTGTGTACAGTGGGTGTGAATAGGAAGGGGTTTGGGTCCATTCGGGTTGTGTACAGTGGGTGTGAATAGGAAGGAGTTTGGGTCCATTCGGGTTGTGTACAGTGGGTGTGAATAGGAAGGAGTTTGGGACCATTCAGGTTGTGTACAGTGGGTGTGAATAGGAAGGAGTTTGGGACCATTCGGTTGTGTACAGTGGGTGTGAATAGGAAGGAGTTTGGGTCCATTCGGGTTGTGTACAGTGGGTGTGAATAGGAAGGAGTTTGGGTCCATTCGGGTTGTGTACAGTGGGTGTGAATAGGAAGGAGTTTGGGTCCATTCGGGTTGTGTACAGTGGGTGTGAATGGGAAGGAGTTTGGGTCCATTCGGGTTGTGTACAGTGGGTGTGAATAGGAAGGAGTTTGGGACCATTCGGGTTGTGTACAGTGGGTGTGAATAGGAAGGAGTTTGGGTCCATTCGGGTTGTGTACAGTGGGTGTGAATAGGAAGGAGTTTGGGACCATTCGGGTTGTGTACAGTGGGTGTGAATAGGAAGGAGTTTGGGTCCATTCGGGTTGTGTACAGTGGGTGTGAATAGGAAGGAGTTTGGGTCCATTCGGGTTGTGTACAGTGGGTGTGAATAGGAAGGAGTTTGGGACCATTCGGGTTGTGTACAGTGGGTGTGAATAGGAAGGAGTTTGGGACCATTCGGGTTGTGTACAGTGGGTGTGAATAGGAAGGAGTTTGGGTCCATTCGGGTTGTGTACAGTGGGTGTGAATAGGAAGGAGTTTGGGTCCATTCGGGTTGTGTACAGTGGGTGTGAATAGGAAGGAGTTTGGGTCCATTCGGGTTGTGTACAGTGGGTGTGAATAGGAAGGAGTTTGGGACCATTCGGGTTGTGTACAGTGGGTGTGAATAGGAAGGAGTTTGGGTCCATTCGGGTTGTGTACAGTGGGTGTGAATAGGAAGGAGTTTGGGACCATTCGGGTTGTGTACAGTGGGTGTGAATAGGAAGGAGTTTGGGTCCATTCGGGTTGTGTACAGTGGGTGTGAATAGGAAGGAGTTTGGGTCCATTCGGGTTGTGTACAGTGGGTGTGAATAGGAAGGAGTTTGGGACCATTCGGGTTGTGTACAGTGGGTGTGAATAGGAAGGAGTTTGGGTCCATTCGGGTTGTGTACAGTGGGTGTGAATAGGAAGGAGTTTGGGTCCATTCGGGTTGTGTACAGTGGGTGTGAATAGGAAGGAGTTTGGGTCCATTCGGGTTGTGTACAGTGGGTGTGAATAGGAAGGAGTTTGGGTCCATTCGGGTTGTGTACAGTGGGTGTGAATAGGAAGGAGTTTGGGTCCATTCGGGTTGTGTACAGTGGGTGTGAATAGGAAGGAGTTTGGGACCATTCGGGTTGTGTACAGTGGGTGTGAATAGGAAGGAGTTTGGGTCCATTCGGGTTGTGTACAGTGGGTGTGAATAGGAAGGAGTTTGGGACCATTCGGGTTGTGTACAGTGGGTGTGAATAGGAAGGAGTTTGGGACCATTCGGGTTGTGTACAGTGGGTGTGAATAGGAAGGAGTTTGGGACCATTCGGGTTGTGTACAGTGGGTGTGAATAGGAAGGAGTTTGGGACCATTCGGGTTGTGTACAGTGGGTGTGAATAGGAAGGAGTTTGGGACCATTCGGGTTGTGTACAGTGGGTGTGAATAGGAAGGAGTTTGGGTCCATTCGGGTTGTGTACAGTGGGTGTGAATAGGAAGGAGTTTGGGACCATTCGGGTTGTGTACAGTGGGTGTGAATAGGAAGGAGTTTGGGTCCATTCGGGTTGTGTACAGTGGGTGTGAATAGGAAGGAGTTTGGGACCATTCGGGTTGTGTACAGTGGGTGTGAATAGGAAGGAGTTTGGGACCATTCGGGTTGTGTACAGTGGGTGTGAATAGGAAGGAGTTTGGGACCATTCGGGTTGTGTACAGTGGGTGTGAATAGGAAGGAGTTTGGGACCATTCGGGTTGTGTACAGTGGGTGTGAATAGGAAGGAGTTTGGGACCATTCGGGTTGTGTACAGTGGGTGTGAATAGGAAGGAGTTTGGGACCATTCGGGTTGTGTACAGTGGGTGTGAATAGGAAGGAGTTTGGGACCATTCGGGTTGTGTACAGTGGGTGTGAATAGGAAGGAGTTTGGGACCATTCGGGTTGTGTACAGTGGGTGTGAATAGGAAGGAGTTTGGGTCCATTCGGGTTGTGTACAGTGGGTGTGAATAGGAAGGAGTTTGGGACCATTCGGGTTGTGTACAGTGGGTGTGAATAGGAAGGAGTTTGGGACCATTCGGGTTGTGTACAGTGGGTGTGAATAGGAAGGAGTTTGGGACCATTCGGGTTGTGTACAGTGGGTGTGAATAGGAAGGAGTTTGGGACCATTCGGGTTGTGTACAGTGGGTGTGAATAGGAAGGAGTTTGGGACCATTCGGGTTGTGTACAGTGGGTGTGAATAGGAAGGAGTTTGGGTCCATTCGGGTTGTGTACAGTGGGTGTGAATAGGAAGGAGTTTGGGTCCATTCGGGTTGTGTACAGTGGGTGTGAATAGGAAGGAGTTTGGGACCATTCGGGTTGTGTACAGTGGGTGTGAATAGGAAGGAGTTTGGGACCATTCGGGTTGTGTACAGTGGGTGTGAATAGGAAGGAGTTTGGGTCCATTCGGGTTGTGTACAGTGGGTGTGAATAGGAAGGAGTTTGGGACCATTCGGGTTGTGTACAGTGGGTGTGAATAGGAAGGAGTTTGGGTCCATTCGGGTTGTGTACAGTGGGTGTGAATAGGAAGGAGTTTGGGACCATTCGGGTTGTGTACAGTGGGTGTGAATAGGAAGGAGTTTGGGACCATTCGGGTTGTGTACAGTGGGTGTGAATAGGAAGGAGTTTGGGACCATTCGGGTTGTGTACAGTGGGTGTGAATAGGAAGGAGTTTGGGACCATTCGGGTTGTGTACAGTGGGTGTGAATAGGAAGGAGTTTGGGACCATTCGGGTTGTGTACAGTGGGTGTGAATAGGAAGGAGTTTGGGACCATTCGGGTTGTGTACAGTGGGTGTGAATAGGAAGGAGTTTGGGTCCATTCGGGTTGTGTACAGTGGGTGTGAATAGGAAGGAGTTTGGGACCATTCGGGTTGTGTACAGTGGGTGTGAATAGGAAGGAGTTTGGGTCCATTCGGGTTGTGTACAGTGGGTGTGAATAGGAAGGAGTTTGGGACCATTCGGGTTGTGTACAGTGGGTGTGAATAGGAAGGAGTTTGGGTCCATTCGGGTTGTGTACAGTGGGTGTGAATAGGAAGGAGTTTGGGACCATTCGGGTTGTGTACAGTGGGTGTGAATAGGAAGGAGTTTGGGACCATTCGGGTTGTGTACAGTGGGTGTGAATAGGAAGGAGTTTGGGACCATTCGGGTTGTGTACAGTGGGTGTGAATAGGAAGGAGTTTGGGTCCATTCGGGTTGTGTACAGTGGGTGTGAATAGGAAGGAGTTTGGGTCCATTCGGGTTGTGTACAGTGGGTGTGAATAGGAAGGAGTTTGGGTCCATTCGGGTTGTGTACAGTGGGTGTGAATAGGAAGGAGTTTGGGACCATTCGGGTTGTGTACAGTGGGTGTGAATAGGAAGGAGTTTGGGTCCATTCGGGTTGTGTACAGTGGGTGTGAATAGGAAGGAGTTTGGGACCATTCGGGTTGTGTACAGTGGGTGTGAATAGGAAGGAGTTTGGGTCCATTCGGGTTGTGTACAGTGGGTGTGAATAGGAAGGAGTTTGGGACCATTCGGGTTGTGTACAGTGGGTGTGAATAGGAAGGAGTTTGGGTCCATTCGGGTTGTGTACAGTGGGTGTGAATAGGAAGGAGTTTGGGTCCATTCGGGTTGTGTACAGTGGGTGTGAATAGGAAGGAGTTTGGGACCATTCGGGTTGTGTACAGTGGGTGTGAATAGGAAGGAGTTTGGGACCATTCGGGTTGTGTACAGTGGGTGTGAATAGGAAGGAGTTTGGGTCCATTCGGGTTGTGTACAGTGGGTGTGAATAGGAAGGAGTTTGGGTCCATTCGGGTTGTGTACAGTGGGTGTGAATAGGAAGGAGTTTGGGACCATTCGGGTTGTGTACAGTGGGTGTGAATAGGAAGGAGTTTGGGACCATTCGGGTTGTGTACAGTGGGTGTGAATAGGAAGGAGTTTGGGTCCATTCGGGTTGTGTACAGTGGGTGTGAATAGGAAGGAGTTTGGGACCATTCGGGTTGTGTACAGTGGGTGTGAATAGGAAGGAGTTTGGGTCCATTCGGGTTGTGTACAGTGGGTGTGAATAGGAAGGAGTTTGGGTCCATTCGGGTTGTGTACAGTGGGTGTGAATAGGAAGGAGTTTGGGTCCATTCGGGTTGTGTACAGTGGGTGTGAATAGGAAGGAGTTTGGGACCATTCGGGTTGTGTACAGTGGGTGTGAATAGGAAGGAGTTTGGGACCATTCGGGTTGTGTACAGTGGGTGTGAATAGGAAGGAGTTTGGGACCATTCGGGTTGTGTACAGTGGGTGTGAATAGGAAGGAGTTTGGGACCATTCGGGTTGTGTACAGTGGGTGTGAATAGGAAGGAGTTTGGGTCCATTCGGGTTGTGTACAGTGGGTGTGAATAGGAAGGAGTTTGGGTCCATTCGGGTTGTGTACAGTGGGTGTGAATAGGAAGGAGTTTGGGTCCATTCGGGTTGTGTACAGTGGGTGTGAATAGGAAGGAGTTTGGGTCCATTCGGGTTGTGTACAGTGGGTGTGAATAGGAAGGAGTTTGGGTCCATTCGGGTTGTGTACAGTGGGTGTGAATAGGAAGGAGTTTGGGACCATTCGGGTTGTGTACAGTGGGTGTGAATAGGAATGTGTTTGGATCCATTCGGGTTGTGTAGAGTGGGTGTGAATAGGAAGGAGTTTGGGAGCATTCGGGTTGTGTACAGTGGGTGTGAATAGGAAGGAGTTTGGGACCATTCGGGTTGTGTACAGTGGGTGTGAATGGGAAGGAGTTTGGGACCATTCGGGTTGTGTACAGTGGGTGTGAATAGGAAGGAGTTTGGGTCCATTCGGGTTGTGTACAGTGGGTGTGAATAGGAAGGAGTTTGGGACCATTCGGGTTGTGTACAGTGGGTGTGAATAGGAAGGAGTTTGGGACCATTCGGGTTGTGTACAGTGGGTGTGAATAGGAAGGAGTTTGGGACCATTCGGGTTGTGTACAGTGGGTGTGAATAGGAAGGAGTTTGGGACCATTCGGGTTGTGTACAGTGGGTGTGAATAGGAAGGAGTTTGGGACCATTCGGGTTGTGTACAGTGGGTGTGAATAGGAAGGAGTTTGGGACCATTCGGGTTGTGTACAGTGGGTGTGAATAGGAAGGAGTTTGGGACCATTCGGGTTGTGTACAGTGGGTGTGAATAGGAAGGAGTTTGGGTCCATTCGGGTTGTGTACAGTGGGTGTGAATAGGAAGGAGTTTGGGTCCATTCGGGTTGTGTACAGTGGGTGTGAATAGGAAGGAGTTTGGGACCATTCGGGTTGTGTACAGTGGGTGTGAATAGGAAGGAGTTTGGGACCATTCGGGTTGTGTACAGTGGGTGTGAATAGGAAGGAGTTTGGGACCATTCGGGTTGTGTACAGTGGGTGTGAATAGGAAGGAGTTTGGGACCATTCGGGTTGTGTACAGTGGGTGTGAATAGGAAGGAGTTTGGGTCCATTCGGGTTGTGTACAGTGGGTGTGAATAGGAAGGAGTTTGGGTCCATTCGGGTTGTGTACAGTGGGTGTGAATAGGAAGGAGTTTGGGACCATTCGGGTTGTGTACAGTGGGTGTGAATAGGAAGGAGTTTGGGACCATTCGGGTTGTGTACAGTGGGTGTGAATAGGAAGGAGTTTGGGACCATTCGGGTTGTGTACAGTGGGTGTGAATAGGAAGGAGTTTGGGACCATTCGGGTTGTGTACAGTGGGTGTGAATAGGAAGGAGTTTGGGACCATTCGGGTTGTGTACAGTGGGTGTGAATAGGAAGGAGTTTGGGACCATTCGGGTTGTGTACAGTGGGTGTGAATAGGAAGGAGTTTGGGACCATTCGGGTTGTGTACAGTGGGTGTGAATAGGAAGGAGTTTGGGTCCATTCGGGTTGTGTACAGTGGGTGTGAATAGGAAGGAGTTTGGGTCCATTCGGGTTGTGTACAGTGGGTGTGAATAGGAAGGAGTTTGGGACCATTCGGGTTGTGTACAGTGGGTGTGAATAGGAAGGAGTTTGGGACCATTCGGGTTGTGTACAGTGGGTGTGAATAGGAAGGAGTTTGGGACCATTCGGGTTGTGTACAGTGGGTGTGAATAGGAAGGAGTTTGGGTCCATTCGGGTTGTGTACAGTGGGTGTGAATAGGAAGGAGTTTGGGTCCATTCGGGTTGTGTACAGTGGGTGTGAATAGGAAGGAGTTTGGGTCCATTCGGGTTGTGTACAGTGGGTGTGAATAGGAAGGAGTTTGGGACCATTCGGGTTGTGTACAGTGGGTGTGAATAGGAAGGAGTTTGGGACCATTCGGGTTGTGTACAGTGGGTGTGAATAGGAAGGAGTTTGGGACCATTCGGGTTGTGTACAGTGGGTGTGAATAGGAAGGAGTTTGGGTCCATTCGGGTTGTGTACAGTGGGTGTGAATAGGAAGGAGTTTGGGACCATTCGGGTTGTGTACAGTGGGTGTGAATAGGAAGGAGTTTGGGACCATTCGGGTTGTGTACAGTGGGTGTGAATAGGAAGGAGTTTGGGTCCATTCGGGTTGTGTACAGTGGGTGTGAATAGGAAGGAGTTTGGGACCATTCGGGTTGTGTACAGTGGGTGTGAATAGGAAGGAGTTTGGGTCCATTCGGGTTGTGTACAGTGGGTGTGAATAGGAAGGAGTTTGGGACCATTCGGGTTGTGTACAGTGGGTGTGAATAGGAAGGAGTTTGGGACCATTCGGGTTGTGTACAGTGGGTGTGAATAGGAAGGAGTTTGGGACCATTCGGGTTGTGTACAGTGGGTGTGAATAGGAAGGAGTTTGGGTCCATTCGGGTTGTGTACAGTGGGTGTGAATAGGAAGGAGTTTGGGACCATTCGGGTTGTGTACAGTGGGTGTGAATAGGAAGGAGTTTGGGACCATTCGGGTTGTGTACAGTGGGTGTGAATAGGAAGGAGTTTGGGACCATTCGGGTTGTGTACAGTGGGTGTGAATAGGAAGGAGTTTGGGACCATTCGGGTTGTGTACAGTGGGTGTGAATAGGAAGGAGTTTGGGACCATTCGGGTTGTGTACAGTGGGTGTGAATAGGAAGGAGTTTGGGACCATTCGGGTTGTGTACAGTGGGTGTGAATAGGAAGGAGTTTGGGACCATTCGGGTTGTGTACAGTGGGTGTGAATAGGAAGGAGTTTGGGACCATTCGGGTTGTGTACAGTGGGTGTGAATAGGAAGGAGTTTGGGACCATTCGGGTTGTGTACAGTGGGTGTGAATAGGAAGGAGTTTGGGACCATTCGGGTTGTGTACAGTGGGTGTGAATAGGAAGGAGTTTGGGACCATTCGGGTTGTGTACAGTGGGTGTGAATAGGAAGGAGTTTGGGACCATTCGGGTTGTGTACAGTGGGTGTGAATAGGAAGGAGTTTGGGACCATTCGGGTTGTGTACAGTGGGTGTGAATAGGAAGGAGTTTGGGACCATTCGGGTTGTGTACAGTGGGTGTGAATAGGAAGGAGTTTGGGACCATTCGGGTTGTGTACAGTGGGTGTGAATAGGAAGGAGTTTGGGACCATTCGGGTTGTGTACAGTGGGTGTGAATAGGAAGGAGTTTGGGACCATTCGGGTTGTGTACAGTGGGTGTGTATGGGAAGGAGTTTGGGTCCATTCGGGTTGTGTACAGTGGGTGTGAATAGGAAGGGTTTGGGTCCATTTGGGTTGTGTACAGTGGGTGTGAATAGGAAGGAGTTTGGGACCATTCGGGTTGTGTACAGTGGGTGTGAATGGGAAGGAGTTTGGGACCATTCGGGTTGTGTACAGTGGGTGTGAATAGGAAGGAGTTTGGGTCCATTCGGGTTGTGTACAGTGGGTGTGAATAGGAAGGAGTTTGGGTCCATTCGGGTTGTGTACAGTGGGTGTGAATAGGAAGGAGTTTGGGTCCATTCGGGTTGTGTACAGTGGGTGTGAATAGGAAGGAGTTTGGGACCATTCGGGTTGTGTACAGTGGGTGTGAATAGGAAGGAGTTTGGGACCATTCGGGTTGTGTACAGTGGGTGTGAATAGGAAGGAGTTTGGGACCATTCGGGTTGTGTACAGTGGGTGTGAATAGGAAGGAGTTTGGGACCATTCGGGTTGTGTACAGTGGGTGTGAATAGGAAGGAGTTTGGGTCCATTCGGGTTGTGTACAGTGGGTGTGAATAGGAAGGAGTTTGGGACCATTCGGGTTGTGTACAGTGGGTGTGAATAGGAAGGAGTTTGGGACCATTCGGGTTGTGTACAGTGGGTGTGAATAGGAAGGAGTTTGGGACCATTCGGGTTGTGTACAGTGGGTGTGAATAGGAAGGAGTTTGGGTCCATTCGGGTTGTGTACAGTGGGTGTGAATAGGAAGGAGTTTGGGACCATTCGGGTTGTGTACAGTGGGTGTGAATAGGAAGGAGTTTGGGACCATTCGGGTTGTGTACAGTGGGTGTGAATAGGAAGGAGTTTGGGTCCATTCGGGTTGTGTACAGTGGGTGTGAATAGGAAGGAGTTTGGGACCATTCGGGTTGTGTACAGTGGGTGTGAATAGGAAGGAGTTTGGGTCCATTCGGGTTGTGTACAGTGGGTGTGAATAGGAAGGAGTTTGGGACCATTCGGGTTGTGTACAGTGGGTGTGAATAGGAAGGAGTTTGGGACCATTCGGGTTGTGTACAGTGGGTGTGAATAGGAAGGAGTTTGGGTCCATTCGGGTTGTGTACAGTGGGTGTGAATAGGAAGGAGTTTGGGTCCATTCGGGTTGTGTACAGTGGGTGTGAATAGGAAGGAGTTTGGGTCCATTCGGGTTGTGTACAGTGGGTGTGAATAGGAAGGAGTTTGGGTCCATTCGGGTTGTGTACAGTGGGTGTGAATAGGAAGGAGTTTGGGACCATTCGGGTTGTGTACAGTGGGTGTGAATAGGAAGGAGTTTGGGACCATTCGGGTTGTGTACAGTGGGTGTGAATAGGAAGGAGTTTGGGACCATTCGGGTTGTGTACAGTGGGTGTGAATAGGAAGGAGTTTGGGTCCATTCGGGTTGTGTACAGTGGGTGTGAATAGGAAGGAGTTTGGGTCCATTCGGGTTGTGTACAGTGGGTGTGAATAGGAAGGAGTTTGGGACCATTCGGGTTGTGTACAGTGGGTGTGAATAGGAAGGAGTTTGGGACCATTCGGGTTGTGTACAGTGGGTGTGAATAGGAAGGAGTTTGGGACCATTCGGGTTGTGTACAGTGGGTGTGAATAGGAAGGAGTTTGGGACCATTCGGGTTGTGTACAGTGGGTGTGAATAGGAAGGAGTTTGGGTCCATTCGGGTTGTGTACAGTGGGTGTGAATAGGAAGGAGTTTGGGACCATTCGGGTTGTGTACAGTGGGTGTGAATAGGAAGGAGTTTGGGACCATTCGGGTTGTGTACAGTGGGTGTGAATAGGAAGGAGTTTGGGACCATTCGGGTTGTGTACAGTGGGTGTGAATAGGAAGGAGTTTGGGACCATTCGGGTTGTGTACAGTGGGTGTGAATAGGAAGGAGTTTGGGACCATTCGGGTTGTGTACAGTGGGTGTGAATAGGAAGGAGTTTGGGACCATTCGGGTTGTGTACAGTGGGTGTGAATAGGAAGGAGTTTGGGACCATTCGGGTTGTGTACAGTGGGTGTGAATAGGAAGGAGTTTGGGACCATTCGGGTTGTGTACAGTGGGTGTGAATAGGAAGGAGTTTGGGTCCATTCGGGTTGTGTACAGTGGGTGTGAATAGGAAGGAGTTTGGGACCATTCGGGTTGTGTACAGTGGGTGTGAATAGGAAGGAGTTTGGGACCATTCGGGTTGTGTACAGTGGGTGTGAATAGGAAGGAGTTTGGGACCATTCGGGTTGTGTACAGTGGGTGTGAATAGGAAGGAGTTTGGGACCATTCGGGTTGTGTACAGTGGGTGTGAATAGGAAGGAGTTTGGGACCATTCGGGTTGTGTACAGTGGGTGTGAATAGGAAGGAGTTTGGGTCCATTCGGGTTGTGTACAGTGGGTGTGAATAGGAAGGAGTTTGGGTCCATTCGGGTTGTGTACAGTGGGTGTGAATAGGAAGGAGTTTGGGACCATTCGGGTTGTGTACAGTGGGTGTGAATAGGAAGGAGTTTGGGTCCATTCGGGTTGTGTACAGTGGGTGTGAATAGGAAGGAGTTTGGGACCATTCGGGTTGTGTACAGTGGGTGTGAATAGGAAGGAGTTTGGGTCCATTCGGGTTGTGTACAGTGGGTGTGAATAGGAAGGAGTTTGGGACCATTCGGGTTGTGTACAGTGGGTGTGAATAGGAAGGAGTTTGGGACCATTCGGGTTGTGTACAGTGGGTGTGAATAGGAAGGAGTTTGGGTCCATTCGGGTTGTGTACAGTGGGTGTGAATAGGAAGGAGTTTGGGACCATTCGGGTTGTGTACAGTGGGTGTGAATAGGAAGGAGTTTGGGACCATTCGGGTTGTGTACAGTGGGTGTGAATAGGAAGGAGTTTGGGACCATTCGGGTTGTGTACAGTGGGTGTGAATAGGAAGGAGTTTGGGACCATTCGGGTTGTGTACAGTGGGTGTGAATAGGAAGGAGTTTGGGACCATTCGGGTTGTGTACAGTGGGTGTGAATAGGAAGGAGTTTGGGACCATTCGGGTTGTGTACAGTGGGTGTGAATAGGAAGGAGTTTGGGACCATTCGGGTTGTGTACAGTGGGTGTGAATAGGAAGGAGTTTGGGACCATTCGGGTTGTGTACAGTGGGTGTGAATAGGAAGGAGTTTGGGACCATTCGGGTTGTGTACAGTGGGTGTGAATAGGAAGGAGTTTGGGTCCATTCGGGTTGTGTACAGTGGGTGTGAATAGGAAGGAGTTTGGGACCATTCGGGTTGTGTACAGTGGGTGTGAATAGGAAGGAGTTTGGGACCATTCGGGTTGTGTACAGTGGGTGTGAATAGGAAGGAGTTTGGGACCATTCGGGTTGTGTACAGTGGGTGTGAATAGGAAGGAGTTTGGGACCATTCGGGTTGTGTACAGTGGGTGTGAATAGGAAGGAGTTTGGGTCCATTCGGGTTGTGTACAGTGGGTGTGAATAGGAAGGAGTTTGGGACCATTCGGGTTGTGTACAGTGGGTGTGAATAGGAAGGAGTTTGGGACCATTCGGGTTGTGTACAGTGGGTGTGAATAGGAAGGAGTTTGGGACCATTCGGGTTGTGTACAGTGGGTGTGAATAGGAAGGAGTTTGGGTCCATTCGGGTTGTGTACAGTGGGTGTGAATAGGAAGGAGTTTGGGTCCATTCGGGTTGTGTACAGTGGGTGTGAATAGGAAGGAGTTTGGGACCATTCGGGTTGTGTACAGTGGGTGTGAATAGGAAGGAGTTTGGGTCCATTCGGGTTGTGTACAGTGGGTGTGAATAGGAAGGAGTTTGGGACCATTCGGGTTGTGTACAGTGGGTGTGAATAGGAAGGAGTTTGGGACCATTCGGGTTGTGTACAGTGGGTGTGAATAGGAAGGAGTTTGGGACCATTCGGGTTGTGTACAGTGGGTGTGAATAGGAAGGAGTTTGGGACCATTCGGGTTGTGTACAGTGGGTGTGAATAGGAAGGAGTTTGGGACCATTCGGGTTGTGTACAGTGGGTGTGAATAGGAAGGAGTTTGGGTCCATTCGGGTTGTGTACAGTGGGTGTGAATAGGAAGGAGTTTGGGACCATTCGGGTTGTGTACAGTGGGTGTGAATAGGAAGGAGTTTGGGACCATTCGGGTTGTGTACAGTGGGTGTGAATAGGAAGGAGTTTGGGACCATTCGGGTTGTGTACAGTGGGTGTGAATAGGAAGGAGTTTGGGACCATTCGGGTTGTGTACAGTGGGTGTGAATAGGAAGGAGTTTGGGACCATTCGGGTTGTGTACAGTGGGTGTGAATAGGAAGGAGTTTGGGTCCATTCGGGTTGTGTACAGTGGGTGTGAATAGGAAGGAGTTTGGGTCCATTCGGGTTGTGTACAGTGGGTGTGAATAGGAAGGAGTTTGGGACCATTCGGGATGTGTACAGTGGGTGTGAATAGGAAGGAGTTTGGGTCCATTCGGGTTGTGTACAGTGGGTGTGAATAGGAAGGAGTTTGGGACCATTCGGGTTGTGTACAGTGGGTGTGAATAGGAAGGAGTTTGGGTCCATTCGGGTTGTGTACAGTGGGTGTGAATAGGAAGGAGTTTGGGTCCATTCGGGTTGTGTACAGTGGGTGTGAATAGGAAGGAGTTTGGGACCATTCGGGTTGTGTACAGTGGGTGTGAATAGGAAGGAGTTTGGGACCATTCGGGTTGTGTACAGTGGGTGTGAATAGGAAGGAGTTTGGGTCCATTCGGGTTGTGTACAGTGGGTGTGAATAGGAAGGAGTTTGGGACCATTCGGGTTGTGTACAGTGGGTGTGAATAGGAAGGAGTTTGGGACCATTCGGGTTGTGTACAGTGGGTGTGAATAGGAAGGAGTTTGGGTCCATTCGGGTTGTGTACAGTGGGTGTGAATAGGAAGGAGTTTGGGACCATTCGGGTTGTGTACAGTGGGTGTGAATAGGAAGGAGTTTGGGACCATTCGGGTTGTGTACAGTGGGTGTGAATAGGAAGGAGTTTGGGTCCATTCGGGTTGTGTACAGTGGGTGTGAATAGGAAGGAGTTTGGGACCATTCGGGTTGTGTACAGTGGGTGTGAATAGGAAGGAGTTTGGGTCCATTCGGGTTGTGTACAGTGGGTGTGAATAGGAAGGAGTTTGGGACCATTCGGGTTGTGTACAGTGGGTGTGAATAGGAAGGAGTTTGGGACCATTCGGGTTGTGTACAGTGGGTGTGAATAGGAAGGAGTTTGGGACCATTCGGGTTGTGTACAGTGGGTGTGAATAGGAAGGAGTTTGGGACCATTCGGGTTGTGTACAGTGGGTGTGAATAGGAAGGAGTTTGGGACCATTCGGGTTGTGTACAGTGGGTGTGAATAGGAAGGAGTTTGGGACCATTCGGGTTGTGTACAGTGGGTGTGAATAGGAAGGAGTTTGGGACCATTCGGGTTGTGTACAGTGGGTGTGAATAGGAAGGAGTTTGGGACCATTCGGGTTGTGTACAGTGGGTGTGAATAGGAAGGAGTTTGGGTCCATTCGGGTTGTGTACAGTGGGTGTGAATAGGAAGGAGTTTGGGTCCATTCGGGTTGTGTACAGTGGGTGTGAATAGGAAGGAGTTTGGGACCATTCGGGTTGTGTACAGTGGGTGTGAATAGGAAGGAGTTTGGGTCCATTCGGGTTGTGTACAGTGGGTGTGAATAGGAAGGAGTTTGGGTCCATTCGGGTTGTGTACAGTGGGTGTGAATAGGAAGGAGTTTGGGACCATTCGGGTTGTGTACAGTGGGTGTGAATAGGAAGGAGTTTGGGACCATTCGGGTTGTGTACAGTGGGTGTGAATAGGAAGGAGTTTGGGACCATTCGGGTTGTGTACAGTGGGTGTGAATAGGAAGGAGTTTGGGACCATTCGGGTTGTGTACAGTGGGTGTGAATAGGAAGGAGTTTGGGACCATTCGGGTTGTGTACAGTGGGTGTGAATAGGAAGGAGTTTGGGACCATTCGGGTTGTGTACAGTGGGTGTGAATAGGAAGGAGTTTGGGTCCATTCGGGTTGTGTACAGTGGGTGTGAATAGGAAGGAGTTTGGGTCCATTCGGGTTGTGTACAGTGGGTGTGAATAGGAAGGAGTTTGGGACCATTCGGGTTGTGTACAGTGGGTGTGAATAGGAAGGAGTTTGGGACCATTCGGGTTGTGTACAGTGGGTGTGAATAGGAAGGAGTTTGGGACCATTCGGGTTGTGTACAGTGGGTGTGAATAGGAAGGAGTTTGGGTCCATTCGGGTTGTGTACAGTGGGTGTGAATAGGAAGGAGTTTGGGACCATTCGGGTTGTGTACAGTGGGTGTGAATAGGAAGGAGTTTGGGTCCATTCGGGTTGTGTACAGTGGGTGTGAATAGGAAGGAGTTTGGGTCCATTCGGGTTGTGTACAGTGGGTGTGAATAGGAAGGAGTTTGGGACCATTCGGGTTGTGTACAGTGGGTGTGAATAGGAAGGAGTTTGGGACCATTCGGGTTGTGTACAGTGGGTGTGAATAGGAAGGAGTTTGGGACCATTCGGGTTGTGTACAGTGGGTGTGAATAGGAAGGAGTTTGGGACCATTCGGGTTGTGTACAGTGGGTGTGAATAGGAAGGAGTTTGGGTCCATTCGGGTTGTGTACAGTGGGTGTGAATAGGAAGGAGTTTGGGACCATTCGGGTTGTGTACAGTGGGTGTGAATAGGAAGGAGTTTGGGACCATTCGGGTTGTGTACAGTGGGTGTGAATAGGAAGGAGTTTGGGACCATTCGGGTTGTGTACAGTGGGTGTGAATAGGAAGGAGTTTGGGTCCATTCGGGTTGTGTACAGTGGGTGTGAATAGGAAGGAGTTTGGGTCCATTCGGGTTGTGTACAGTGGGTGTGAATAGGAAGGAGTTTGGGACCATTCGGGTTGTGTACAGTGGGTGTGAATAGGAAGGAGTTTGGGACCATTCGGGTTGTGTACAGTGGGTGTGAATAGGAAGGAGTTTGGGACCATTCGGGTTGTGTACAGTGGGTGTGAATAGGAAGGAGTTTGGGTCCATTCGGGTTGTGTACAGTGGGTGTGAATAGGAAGGAGTTTGGGACCATTCGGGTTGTGTACAGTGGGTGTGAATAGGAAGGAGTTTGGGACCATTCGGGTTGTGTACAGTGGGTGTGAATAGGAAGGAGTTTGGGACCATTCGGGTTGTGTACAGTGGGTGTGAATAGGAAGGAGTTTGGGACCATTCGGGTTGTGTACAGTGGGTGTGAATAGGAAGGAGTTTGGGACCATTCGGGTTGTGTACAGTGGGTGTGAATAGGAAGGAGTTTGGGACCATTCGGGTTGTGTACAGTGGGTGTGAATAGGAAGGAGTTTGGGACCATTCGGGTTGTGTACAGTGGGTGTGAATAGGAAGGAGTTTGGGACCATTCGGGTTGTGTACAGTGGGTGTGAATAGGAAGGAGTTTGGGACCATTCGGGTTGTGTACAGTGGGTGTGAATAGGAAGGAGTTTGGGACCATTCGGGTTGTGTACAGTGGGTGTGAATAGGAAGGAGTTTGGGACCATTCGGGTTGTGTACAGTGGGTGTGAATAGGAAGGAGTTTGGGACCATTCGGGTTGTGTACAGTGGGTGTGAATAGGAAGGAGTTTGGGACCATTCGGGTTGTGTACAGTGGGTGTGAATAGGAAGGAGTTTGGGTCCATTCGGGTTGTGTACAGTGGGTGTGAATAGGAAGGAGTTTGGGACCATTCGGGTTGTGTACAGTGGGTGTGAATAGGAAGGAGTTTGGGACCATTCGGGTTGTGTACAGTGGGTGTGAATAGGAAGGAGTTTGGGTCCATTCGGGTTGTGTACAGTGGGTGTGAATAGGAAGGAGTTTGGGTCCATTCGGGTTGTGTACAGTGGGTGTGAATAGGAAGGAGTTTGGGTCCATTCGGGTTGTGTACAGTGGGTGTGAATAGGAAGGAGTTTGGGACCATTCGGGTTGTGTACAGTGGGTGTGAATAGGAAGGAGTTTGGGTCCATTCGGGTTGTGTACAGTGGGTGTGAATAGGAAGGAGTTTGGGACCATTCGGGTTGTGTACAGTGGGTGTGAATAGGAAGGAGTTTGGGTCCATTCGGGTTGTGTACAGTGGGTGTGAATAGGAAGGAGTTTGGGACCATTCGGGTTGTGTACAGTGGGTGTGAATAGGAAGGAGTTTGGGACCATTCGGGTTGTGTACAGTGGGTGTGAATAGGAAGGAGTTTGGGTCCATTCGGGTTGTGTACAGTGGGTGTGAATAGGAAGGAGTTTGGGACCATTCGGGTTGTGTACAGTGGGTGTGAATAGGAAGGAGTTTGGGACCATTCGGTTGTGTACAGTGGGTGTGAATAGGAAGGAGTTTGGGTCCATTCGGGTTGTGTACAGTGGGTGTGAATAGGAAGGAGTTTGGGACCATTCGGGTTGTGTACAGTGGGTGTGAATAGGAAGGAGTTTGGGTCCATTCGGGTTGTGTACAGTGGGTGTGAATAGGAAGGAGTTTGGGTCCATTCGGGTTGTGTACAGTGGGTGTGAATAGGAAGGAGTTTGGGACCATTCGGGTTGTGTACAGTGGGTGTGAATAGGAAGGAGTTTGGGACCATTCGGGTTGTGTACAGTGGGTGTGAATAGGAAGGAGTTTGGGACCATTCGGGTTGTGTACAGTGGGTGTGAATAGGAAGGAGTTTGGGTCCATTCGGGTTGTGTACAGTGGGTGTGAATAGGAAGGAGTTTGGGTCCATTCGGGTTGTGTACAGTGGGTGTGAATAGGAAGGAGTTTGGGACCATTCGGGTTGTGTACAGTGGGTGTGAATAGGAAGGAGTTTGGGTCCATTCGGGTTGTGTACAGTGGGTGTGAATAGGAAGGAGTTTGGGACCATTCGGGTTGTGTACAGTGGGTGTGAATAGGAAGGAGTTTGGGACCATTCGGGTTGTGTACAGTGGGTGTGAATAGGAAGGAGTTTGGGACCATTCGGGTTGTGTACAGTGGGTGTGAATAGGAAGGAGTTTGGGACCATTCGGGTTGTGTACAGTGGGTGTGAATAGGAAGGAGTTTGGGACCATTCGGGTTGTGTACAGTGGGTGTGAATAGGAAGGAGTTTGGGACCATTCGGGTTGTGTACAGTGGGTGTGAATAGGAAGGAGTTTGGGACCATTCGGGTTGTGTACAGTGGGTGTGAATAGGAAGGAGTTTGGGACCATTCGGGTTGTGTACAGTGGGTGTGAATAGGAAGGAGTTTGGGTCCATTCGGGTTGTGTACAGTGGGTGTGAATAGGAAGGAGTTTGGGACCATTCGGGTTGTGTACAGTGGGTGTGAATAGGAAGGAGTTTGGGACCATTCGGGTTGTGTACAGTGGGTGTGAATAGGAAGGAGTTTGGGACCATTCGGGTTGTGTACAGTGGGTGTGAATAGGAAGGAGTTTGGGACCATTCGGGTTGTGTACAGTGGGTGTGAATAGGAAGGAGTTTGGGACCATTCGGGTTGTGTACAGTGGGTGTGAATAGGAAGGAGTTTGGGACCATTCGGGTTGTGTACAGTGGGTGTGAATAGGAAGGAGTTTGGGTCCATTCGGGTTGTGTACAGTGGGTGTGAATAGGAAGGAGTTTGGGTCCATTCGGGTTGTGTACAGTGGGTGTGAATAGGAAGGAGTTTGGGACCATTCGGGTTGTGTACAGTGGGTGTGAATAGGAAGGAGTTTGGGACCATTCGGGTTGTGTACAGTGGGTGTGAATAGGAAGGAGTTTGGGACCATTCGGGTTGTGTACAGTGGGTGTGAATAGGAAGGAGTTTGGGACCATTCGGGTTGTGTACAGTGGGTGTGAATAGGAAGGAGTTTGGGACCATTCGGGTTGTGTACAGTGGGTGTGAATAGGAAGGAGTTTGGGACCATTCGGGTTGTGTACAGTGGGTGTGAATAGGAAGGAGTTTGGGACCATTCGGGTTGTGTACAGTGGGTGTGAATAGGAAGGAGTTTGGGTCCATTCGGGTTGTGTACAGTGGGTGTGAATAGGAAGGAGTTTGGGACCATTCGGGTTGTGTACAGTGGGTGTGAATAGGAAGGAGTTTGGGTCCATTCGGGTTGTGTACAGTGGGTGTGAATAGGAAGGAGTTTGGGACCATTCGGGTTGTGTACAGTGGGTGTGAATAGGAAGGAGTTTGGGACCATTCGGGTTGTGTACAGTGGGTGTGAATAGGAAGGAGTTTGGGTCCATTCGGGTTGTGTACAGTGGGTGTGAATAGGAAGGAGTTTGGGACCATTCGGGTTGTGTACAGTGGGTGTGAATAGGAAGGAGTTTGGGTCCATTCGGGTTGTGTACAGTGGGTGTGAATAGGAAGGAGTTTGGGTCCATTCGGGTTGTGTACAGTGGGTGTGAATAGGAAGGAGTTTGGGACCATTCGGGTTGTGTACAGTGGGTGTGAATAGGAAGGAGTTTGGGTCCATTCGGGTTGTGTACAGTGGGTGTGAATAGGAAGGAGTTTGGGTCCATTCGGGTTGTGTACAGTGGGTGTGAATAGGAAGGAGTTTGGGACCATTCGGGTTGTGTACAGTGGGTGTGAATAGGAAGGAGTTTGGGTCCATTCGGGTTGTGTACAGTGGGTGTGAATAGGAAGGAGTTTGGGTCCATTCGGGTTGTGTACAGTGGGTGTGAATAGGAAGGAGTTTGGGACCATTCGGGTTGTGTACAGTGGGTGTGAATAGGAAGGAGTTTGGGACCATTCGGGTTGTGTACAGTGGGTGTGAATAGGAAGGAGTTTGGGACCATTCGGGTTGTGTACAGTGGGTGTGAATAGGAAGGAGTTTGGGACCATTCAGGTTGTGTACAGTGGGTGTGAATAGGAAGGAGTTTGGGACCATTCGGTTGTGTACAGTGGGTGTGAATAGGAAGGAGTTTGGGACCATTCAGGTTGTGTACAGTGGGTGTGAATAGGAAGGGGTTTGGGTCCATTCGGGTTGTGTACTGAGGGTGTGAATAGGAAGGAGTTTGGGACCATTCGGGTTGTGTACAGTGGGTGTGAATAGGAAGGAGTTTGGGTCCATTCGGGTGGTGTGGCGTGGGTGTGAATAGGAAGGAGTTTGGGTCCATTCGGGTTGTGTACAGTGGGTGTGAATAGGAAGGAATTTGGGACCATTCGGGTTGTGTACAGTGGGTGTGAATAGGAAGGAGTTTGGGACCATTCGGGTTGTGTACAGTGGGTGTGAATAGGAAGGAGTTTGGGTCCATTCGGGTTGTGTACAGTGGGTGTGAATAGGAAGGAGTTTGGGACCATTCGGGTTGTGTACAGTGGGTGTGAATAGGAAGGAGTTTGGGACCATTCGGGTTGTGTACAGTGGGTGTGAATAGGAAGGAGTTTGGGTCCATTCGGGTTGTGTACAGTGGGTGTGAATAGGAAGGAGTTTGGGACCATTCGGGTTGTGTACAGTGGGTGTGAATAGGAAGGAGTTTGGGTCCATTCGGGTTGTGTACAGTGGGTGTGAATAGGAAGGAGTTTGGGTCCATTCGGGTTGTGTACAGTGGGTGTGAATAGGAAGGAGTTTGGGACCATTCGGGTTGTGTACAGTGGGTGTGAATAGGAAGGAGTTTGGGACCATTCGGGTTGTGTACAGTGGGTGTGAATAGGAAGGAGTTTGGGTCCATTCGGGTTGTGTACAGTGGGTGTGAATAGGAAGGAGTTTGGGTCCATTCGGGTTGTGTACAGTGGGTGTGAATAGGAAGGAGTTTGGGTCCATTCGGGTTGTGTACAGTGGGTGTGAATAGGAAGGAGTTTGGGACCATTCGGGTTGTGTACAGTGGGTGTGAATAGGAAGGAGTTTGGGTCCATTCGGGTTGTGTACAGTGGGTGTGAATAGGAGGAGTTTGGGACCATTCGGGTTGTGTACAGTGGGTGTGAATAGGAAGGAGTTTGGGACCATTCGGGTTGTGTACAGTGGGTGTGAATAGGAAGGAGTTTGGGACCATTCGGGTTGTGTACAGTGGGTGTGAATAGGAAGGAGTTTGGGACCATTCGGGTTGTGTACAGTGGGTGTGAATAGGAAGGAGTTTGGGACCATTCGGGTTGTGTACAGTGGGTGTGAATAGGAAGGAGTTTGGGTCCATTCGGGTTGTGTACAGTGGGTGTGAATAGGAAGGAGTTTGGGACCATTCGGGTTGTGTACAGTGGGTGTGAATAGGAAGGAGTTTGGGTCCATTCGGGTTGTGTACAGTGGGTGTGAATAGGAAGGAGTTTGGGTCCATTCGGGTTGTGTACAGTGGGTGTGAATAGGAAGGAGTTTGGGACCATTCGGGTTGTGTACAGTGGGTGTGAATAGGAAGGAGTTTGGGTCCATTCGGGTTGTGTACAGTGGGTGTGAATAGGAAGGAGTTTGGGACCATTCGGGTTGTGTACAGTGGGTGTGAATAGGAAGGAGTTTGGGACCATTCGGGTTGTGTACAGTGGGTGTGAATAGGAAGGAGTTTGGGACCATTCGGGTTGTGTACAGTGGGTGTGAATAGGAAGGAGTTTGGGTCCATTCGGGTTGTGTACAGTGGGTGTGAATAGGAAGGAGTTTGGGACCATTCGGGTTGTGTACAGTGGGTGTGAATAGGAAGGAGTTTGGGACCATTCGGGTTGTGTACAGTGGGTGTGAATAGGAAGGAGTTTGGGACCATTCGGGTTGTGTACAGTGGGTGTGAATAGGAAGGAGTTTGGGACCATTCGGGTTGTGTACAGTGGGTGTGAATAGGAAGGAGTTTGGGACCATTCGGGTTGTGTACAGTGGGTGTGAATAGGAAGGAGTTTGGGACCATTCGGGTTGTGTACAGTGGGTGTGAATAGGAAGGAGTTTGGGACCATTCGGGTTGTGTACAGTGGGTGTGAATAGGAAGGAGTTTGGGTCCATTCGGGTTGTGTACAGTGGGTGTGAATAGGAAGGAGTTTGGGTCCATTCGGGTTGTGTACAGTGGGTGTGAATAGGAAGGAGTTTGGGTCCATTCGGGTTGTGTACAGTGGGTGTGAATAGGAAGGAGTTTGGGACTACTCGCGTTGTGTACAGTAGGTGTGAATAGGAAGGAGTTTGGGAGCATTCGGGTTGTGTACAGTGGGTGTGAATAGGAATAGGTTTGGGTCCATTCGGGTTGTGTACAGTAGGTGTGAATAGGAAGGAGTTTGGGACCATTCGGGTTGTGTACAGTGGGTGTGAATAGGAAGGAGTTTGGGACCATTCGGGTTGTGTACAGTGGGTGTGAATAGGAAGGAGTTTGGGACCATTCGGGTTGTGTACAGTGGGTGTGAATAGGAAGGAGTTTGGGACCATTCGGGTTGTGTACAGTGGGTGTGAATAGGAAGGAGTTTGGGTCCATTCGGGTTGTGTACAGTGGGTGTGAATAGGAAGGAGTTTGGGACCATTCGGGTTGTGTACAGTGGGTGTGAATAGGAAGGAGTTTGGGACCATTCGGGTTGTGTACAGTGGGTGTGAATAGGAAGGAGTTTGGGTCCATTCGGGTTGTGTACAGTGGGTGTGAATGGAAGGAGTTTGGGACCATTCGGGTTGTGTACAGTGGGTGTGAATAGGAAGGAGTTTGGGACCATTCGGGTTGTGTACAGTGGGTGTGAATAGGAAGGAGTTTGGGACCATTCGGGTTGTGTACAGTGGGTGTGAATGGGAAGGAGTTTGGGTCCATTCGGGTTGTGTACAGTGGGTGTGAATAGGAAGGAGTTTGGGTCCATTCGGGTTGTGTACAGTGGGTGTGAATAGGAAGGAGTTTGGGACCATTCGGGTTGTGTACAGTGGGTGTGAATAGGAAGGAGTTTGGGACCATTCGGGTTGTGTACAGTGGGTGTGAATAGGAAGGAGTTTGGGACCATTCGGGTTGTGTACAGTGGGTGTGAATAGGAAGGAGTTTGGGACCATTCGGGTTGTGTACAGTGGGTGTGAATAGGAAGGAGTTTGGGTCCATTCGGGTTGTGTACAGTGGGTGTGAATAGGAAGGAGTTTGGGACCATTCGGGTTGTGTACAGTGGGTGTGAATAGGAAGGAGTTTGGGACCATTCGGGTTGTGTACAGTGGGTGTGAATAGGAAGGAGTTTGGGACCATTCGGGTTGTGTACAGTGGGTGTGAATAGGAAGGAGTTTGGGACCATTCGGGTTGTGTACAGTGGGTGTGAATAGGAAGGAGTTTGGGACCATTCGGGTTGTGTACAGTGGGTGTGAATAGGAAGGAGTTTGGGACCATTCGGGTTGTGTACAGTGGGTGTGAATAGGAAGGAGTTTGGGACCATTCGGGTTGTGTACAGTGGGTGTGAATAGGAAGGAGTTTGGGACCATTCGGGTTGTGTACAGTGGGTGTGAATAGGAAGGAGTTTGGGTCCATTCGGGTTGTGTACAGTGGGTGTGAATAGGAAGGAGTTTGGGACCATTCGGGTTGTGTACAGTGGGTGTGAATAGGAAGGAATTTGGGACCATTCGGGTTGTGTACAGTGGGTGTGAATAGGAAGGAGTTTGGGACCATTCGGGTTGTGTACAGTGGGTGTGAATAGGAAGGAGTTTGGGTCCATTCGGGATGTGTACAGTGGGTGTGAATAGGAAGGAGTTTGGGTCCATTCGGGTTGTGTACAGTGGGTGTGAATAGGAAGGAGTTTGGGACCATTCGGGTTGTGTACAGTGGGTGTGAATAGGAAGGAGTTTGGGACCATTCGGTTGTGTACAGTGGGTGTGAATAGGAAGGAGTTTGGGACCATTCGGGTTGTGTACAGTGGGTGTGAATAGGAAGGGATTTGGGTCCATTCGGGTTGTGTACAGTGGGTGTGAATAGGAAGGAGTTTGGGACCATTCGGGTTGTGTACAGTGGGTGTGAATAGGAAGGAGTTTGGGTCCATTCGGGTTGTGTACAGTGGGTGTGAATAGGAAGGATTTTGGGACCATTCGGGTTGTGTACAGTGGGTGTGAATAGGAAGGAGTTTGGGTCCATTCGGGTTGTGTACAGTGGGTGTGAATAGGAAGGAGTTTGGGTCCATTCGGGTGGTGTACAGTGGGTGTGAATAGGAAGGAGTTTGGGACCATTCGGGTTGTGTACAGTGGGTGTGAATAGGAAGTAGTTTGTGTCCATTCGGGTTGTGTACAGTGGGTGTGAATAGGAAGGAGTTTGGGTCCATTCGGGTTGTGTACAGTGGGTGTGAATAGGAAGGAGTTTGGGACCATTCGGGTTGTGTACAGTGGGTGTGAATAGGAAGGAGTTTGGGACCATTCGGGTTGTGTACAGTGGGTGTGAATAGGAAGGAGTTTGGGACCATTCGGGTTGTGTACAGTGGGTGTGAATAGGAAGGAGTTTGGGACCATTCGGGTTGTGTACAGTGGGTGTGAATAGGAAGGAGTTTGGGACCATTCGGGTTGTGTACAGTGGGTGTGAATAGGAAGGAGTTTGGGACCATTCGGGTTGTGTACAGTGGGTGTGAATAGGAAGGAGTTTGGGTCCATTCGGGTTGTGTACAGTGGGTGTGAATAGGAAGGAGTTTGGGACCATTCGGGTTGTGTACAGTGGGTGTGAATAGGAAGGAGTTTGGGACCATTCGGGTTGTGTACAGTGGGTGTGAATAGGAAGGAGTTTGGGACCATTCGGGTTGTGTACAGTGGGTGTGAATAGGAAGGAGTTTGGGTCCATTCGGGTTGTGTACAGTGGGTGTGAATAGGAAGGAGTTTGGGACCATTCGGGTTGTGTACAGTGGGTGTGAATAGGAAGGAGTTTGGGACCATTCGGGTTGTGTACAGTGGGTGTGAATAGGAAGGAGTTTGGGTCCATTCGGGTTGTGTACAGTGGGTGTGAATAGGAAGGAGTTTGGGACCATTCGGGTTGTGTACAGTGGGTGTGAATAGGAAGGAGTTTGGGTCCATTCGGGTTGTGTACAGTGGGTGTGAATAGGAAGGAGTTTGGGTCCATTCGGGTTGTGTACAGTGGGTGTGAATAGGAAGGAGTTTGGGTCCATTCGGGTTGTGTACAGTGGGTGTGAATAGGAAGGAGTTTGGGACCATTCGGGTTGTGTACAGTGGGTGTGAATAGGAAGGAGTTTGGGACCATTCGGGTTGTGTACAGTGGGTGTGAATAGGAAGGAGTTTGGGTCCATTCGGGTTGTGTACAGTGGGTGTGAATAGGAAGGAGTTTGGGACCATTCGGGTTGTGTACAGTGGGTGTGAATAGGAAGGAGTTTGGGACCATTCGGGTTGTGTACAGTGGGTGTGAATAGGAAGGAGTTTGGGACCATTCGGGTTGTGTACAGTGGGTGTGAATAGGAAGGAGTTTGGGACCATTCGGGTTGTGTACAGTGGGTGTGAATAGGAAGGAGTTTGGGTCCATTCGGGTTGTGTACAGTGGGTGTGAATAGGAAGGGGTTTGGGTCCATTCGGGTTGTGTACAGTGGGTGTGAATAGGAAGGAGTTTGGGACCATTCGGGTTGTGTACAGTGGGTGTGAATAGGAAGGGATTTGGGTCCATTCGGGTTGTGTACAGTGGGTGTGAATAGGAAGGAGTTTGGGACCATTCGGGTTGTGTACAGTGGGTGTGAATAGGAAGGAGTTTGGGACCATTCGGGTTGTGTACAGTGGGTGTGAATAGGAAGGAGTTTGGGTCCATTCGGGTTGTGTACAGTGGGTGTGAATAGGAAGGAGTTTGGGACCATTCGGGTTGTGTACAGTGGGTGTGAATAGGAAGGAGTTTGGGACCATTCGGGTTGTGTACAGTGGGTGTGAATAGGAAGGAGTTTGGGACCATTCGGGTTGTGTACAGTGGGTGTGAATAGGAAGGAGTTTGGGTCCATTCGGGTTGTGTACAGTGGGTGTGAATAGGAAGGTGTTTGGGTCCATTCGGGATGTGTACAGTGGGTGTGAATAGGAAGGAGTTTGGGACCATTCGGGTTGTGTACAGTGGGTGTGAATAGGAAGGAGTTTGGGTCCATTCGGGTTGTGTACAGTGGGTGTGAATAGGAAGGAGTTTGGGTCCATTCGGGTTGTGTACAGTGGGTGTGAATAGGAAGGAGTTTGGGTCCATTCGGGTTGTGTACAGTGGGTGTGAATAGGAAGGAGTTTGGGACCATTCGGGTTGTGTACAGTGGGTGTGAATAGGAAGGAGTTTGGGACCATTCGGGTTGTGTACAGCGGGTGTGAATAGGAAGGAGT
Organism: Carcharodon carcharias; assembly: GCF_017639515.1. Classification (NCBI taxonomy): domain Eukaryota; kingdom Metazoa; phylum Chordata; class Chondrichthyes; order Lamniformes; family Lamnidae; genus Carcharodon; species Carcharodon carcharias. The sequence goes on from NW_024470774.1 coordinate 267,591, forward strand.
TTGGGACCATTCAGGTTGTGTACAGTGGGTGTGAATAGGAAGGAGTTTGGGAGATTCGGGTTGTGTACAGTGGGTGTGAATAGGAAGGAGTTTGGGTCCATTCGGGTTGTGTACAGTGGGTGTGAATAGGAAGGAGTTTGGGACCATTCGGGTTGTGTACAGTGGGTGTGAATAGGAAGGAGTTTGGGACCATTCGGGTTGTGTACAGTGGGTGTGAATAGGAAGGAGTTTGGGACCATTCGGGTTGTGTACAGTGGGTGTGAATAGGAAGGAGTTTGGGACCATTCGGGTTGTGTACAGTGGGTGTGAATAGGAAGGAGTTTGGGTCCATTCGGGTTGTGTACAGTGGGTGTGAATAGGAAGGAGTTTGGGACCATTCGGGTTGTGTACAGTGGGTGTGAATAGGAAGGAGTTTGGGACCATTCGGGTTGTGTACAGTGGGTGTGAATAGGAAGGAGTTTGGGACCATTCGGGTTGTGTACAGTGGGTGTGAATAGGAAGGAGTTTGGGACCATTCGGGTTGTGTACAGTGGGTGTGAATAGGAAGGAGTTTGGGACCATTCGGGTTGTGTACAGTGGGTGTGAATAGGAAGGAGTTTGGGACCATTCGGGTTGTGTACAGTGGGTGTGAATAGGAAGGAGTTTGGGTCCATTCGGGTTGTGTACAGTGGGTGTGAATAGGAAGGAGTTTGGGTCCATTCGGGTTGTGTACAGTGGGTGTGAATAGGAAGGAGTTTGGGTCCATTCGGGTTGTGTACAGTGGGTGTGAATAGGAAGGAGTTTGGGTCCATTCGGGTTGTGTACAGTGGGTGTGAATAGGAAGGAGTTTGGGACCATTCGGGTTGTGTACAGTGGGTGTGAATAGGAAGGGGTTTGGGTCCATTCGGGATGTGTACAGTGGGTGTGAATAGGAAGGAGTTTGGGACCATTCGGGTTGTGTACAGTGGGTGTGAATAGGAAGGAGTTTGGGACCATTCGGGTTGTGTACAGTGGGTGTGAATAGGAAGGAGTTTGGGACCATTCGGAATGTGTACAGTGGGTGTGAATAGGAAGGAGTTTGGGTCCATTCGGGTTGTGTACAGTGGGTGTGAATAGGAAGGAGTTTGGGTCCATTCGGGTTGTGTACAGTGGGTGTGAATAGGAAGGAGTTTGGGACCATTCGGGTTGTGTACAGTGGGTGTGAATGGGAAGGAGTTTGGGTCCATTCGGGTTGTGTACAGTGGGTGTGAATAGGAAGGAGTTTGGGACCATTCGGGTTGTGTACAGTGGGTGTGAATAGGAAGGAGTTTGGGACCATTCGGGTTGTGTACAGTGGGTGTGAATAGGAAGGAGTTTGGGTCCATTCGGGTTGTGTACAGTGGGTGTGAATAGGAAGGAGTTTGGGACCATTCGGGTTGTGTACAGTGGGTGTGAATAGGAAGGAGTTTGGGACCATTCGGGTTGTGTACAGTGGGTGTGAATAGGAAGGAGTTTGGGTCCATTCGGGTTGTGTACAGTGGGTGTGAATAGGAAGGAGTTTGGTACCATTCGGGTTGTGTACAGTGGGTGTGAATAGGAAGGAGTTTGGGACCATTCGGGTTGTGTACAGTGGGTGTGAATAGGAAGGGGTTTGGGTCCATTCGGGTTGTGTACAGTGGGTGTGAATAGGAAGGAGTTTGGGACCATTCGGGTTGTGTACAGTGGGTGTGAATAGGAAGGAGTTTGGACCATTCGGGTTGTGTACAGTGGGTGTGAATAGGAAGGAATTTGGGACCATTCGGGTTGTGTACAGTGGGTGTGAATAGGAAGGAGTTTGGGACCATTCGGGTTGTGTACAGTGGGTGTGAATAGGAAGGAGTTTGGGTCCATTCGGGTTGTGTACAGTGGGTGTGAATAGGAAGGGGTTTGGGTCCATTCGCGTTGTGTACAGTGGGTGTGAATAGGAAGGAGTTTGGGACCATTCGGGTTGTGTACTGTGGGTGTGAATAGGAAGGAGTTTGGGACCATTCGGGTTGTGTACAGTGGGTGTGAATCGGAAGGAGTTTGGGTCCATTCGGGTTGTGTACAGTGGGTGTGAATAGGAAGGGTTTGGGTCCATTCGGGTTTGTGTACAGTGGGTTGTGAATAGGAAGGGTTTGGACCATTCGGGTTGTGTACAGTGGGTGTGAATAGGGAGAGTTTGGGGTCCATTCGGGATCGTGTACAATGGGTGTGAATAGGAAGGAGTTTGCGTCCATTCGGGTTGTGTACAGTGGGTGTGAATAGGAAGAGTTTGGGACCATTGGGTGCTGTACAGTGGGTGTGAATAGGAAGGAGTTTAGGGTCCATTCGGTGGTACAGTGGGTGGTATAGAAGGTGGGACCTTCGAAGTGTACAGTGGGAAAGAGAGTTGGGGACCATTCGGGTTGTGTACAGTGGGTGAGAATAGGAAGGAGTTTGGACCATTCGGGTTTGTGTACAGTGGGGTGGTGTGAATAGGAAGGAGTTTGGGTCCACTTCGTGTGTTGTGTACAGATGGGTGTGAATAGGAAGGATTTTGGGACCATTCAGGATGTGTACAGTGGGTGTGAATAGGAAGGATTTTGTGTGACAACTCGGGTTGGTGTACAGTGGGTGTGAATAGGAAGGAGTTTGGGACCATTCGGGTTGTGTACAGTGGGTGTGAATAGGAAGGAGTTTGGGTCCATTCGGGTTGTGTACAGTGGGTGTGAATAGGAAGGAGTTTGGGTCCATTCGGGTTGTGTACAGTGGGTGTGAATAGGAAGGAGTTTGGGACCATTCGGGTTGTGTACAGTGGGTGTGAATAGGAAGGAGTTTGGGGTCCATTCGGGTTGTGTACAGTGGGTGTGAATAGGAAGGAGTTTGGGACCATTCGGGTTGTGTACAGTGGGTGTGAATAGGAAGGAGTTTGGGACCATTCGGGTTGTGTACAGTGGGTGTGAATAGGAAGGAGTTTGGGTCCATTCGGGTTGTGTACAGTGGGTGTGAATAGGAAGGAGTTTGGGACCATTCGGGTTGTGTACAGTGGGTGTGAATAGGAAGGAGTTTGGGACCATTCGGGATGTGTACAGTGGGTGTGAATAGGAAGGAGTTTGGGACCATTCGGGTTGTGTACAGTGGGTGTGAATAGGAAGGAGTTTGGGACCATTCGGGTTGTGTACAGTGGGTGTGAATAGGAAGGAGTTTGGGTCCATTCGGGTTGTGTACAGTGGGTGTGAATAGGAAGGAGTTTGGGTCCATTCGGGTTGTGTACAGTGGGTGTGAATAGGAAGGAGTTTGTGACCATTCGGGTTGTGTACAGTGGGTGTTAATGGGGAGGGGTTTGGGTCCATTCGGGTTGTGTACAGTGGGTGTGAATAGGAAGGAGTTTGGGACCATTCGGGTTGTGTACAGTGGGTGTGAATAGGAAGGAGTTTGGGTCCATTCGGGTTGTGTACAGTGGGTGTGAATAGGAAGGAGTTTGGGACCATTCGGGTTGTGTACAGTGGGTGTGAATAGGAAGGAGTTTGGGACCATTCGGGTTGTGTACAGTGGGTGTGAATAGGAAGGAGTTTGGGTCCATTCGGGTTGTGTACAGTGGGTGTGAATAGGAAGGGGTTTGGGTCCATTCGGGTTGTGTACAGTGGGTGTGAATAGGAAGGAGTTTGGGACCATTCGTGTTGTGTACAGTGGGTGTGAATAGGAAGGAGTTTGGGACCATTCGGGTTGTGTACAGTGGGTGTGAATGGGAAGGAGTTTGGGACCATTCGGGTTGTGTACAGTGGGTGTGAATAGGAAGGAGTTTGGGACCATTCGGGTTGTGTACAGTGGGTGTGAATGGGAAGGGTTTTAGGTACATTCGGGTTGTGTACAGTGGGTGTGAATAGGAAGGAGTTTGGGTCCATTCGGGTTGTGTACAGTGGGTGTGAATAGGAAGGAGTTTGGGACCATTCGGGTTGTGTACAGTGGGTTTGAATGGGAAGGGGTTTGGGTCCATTCGGGTTGTGTACAGTGGGTGTGAATAGGAAGGAGTTTGGGACATTCGGGTTGTGTACAGTGGGTGTGAATAGGTTGGAATTTGGGACCATTCGGGTTGTGTACAGTGTGTGTGAATAGGAAGGAGTTTGGGACCATTCGGGTTGTGTACAGTGGGTGTGAATAGGAAGGAGTTTGTGACCATTCGGGTTGTTTACAGTGGGTGTGAATGGGAAGGGGTTTGGGACCATTCGGGTTGTGTACAGTGGGTGTGAATAGGAAGGAGTTTTGGGACATTCGGGTTGTGTACAGTGGGTGTGAATAGGAAGGAGTTTGGGACCATTCGGGTTGTTTACAGTGGGTGTGAATAGGAAGGAGCTTGGGTCCATTCGGGCTGTGTACAGTGGGTGTGAATAGGAAGGAGTTTGGGTCCCTTCGGGTTGTGTACAGTGGGTGTGAATAGGAAGGAGTTTGGGACCATTCGGGTTGTGTACAGTGGGTGTGAATAGGAAGGAGTTTGGGTCCATTCGGGTTGTGTACAGTGGGTGTGAATAGGAAGGAGTTTGGGACCATTCGGGTTGTGTACAGTGGGTGTGAATAGGAAGGAGTTTGGGACCATTCGGGTTGTGTACAGTGGGTGTGAATGGGAAGGAGTTTGGGACCATTCGGGTTGTGTACAGTGGGTGTGAATAGGAAGGAGTTTGGGACCATTCGGGTTGTGTACAGTGGGTGTGAATAGGAAGGAGTTTGGGTCCATTCGGGTTGTGTACAGTGGGTGTGAATAGGAAGGAGTTTGGGTCCATTCTGGTTGTGTACAGTGGGTGTGAATGTGAACGTGTTTGGGTCCATTCGTGTTGTTTACAGTGGGTGTGAATAGGAAGGAGTTTGGGTCCATTCGGGTTGTGTACAGTGGGTGTGAATAGGAAGGAGTTTGGGACCATTCGGGTTGTGTACAGTATGTGTGAATCGGAAGGAGTTTGCGTCCATTCGGGTTGTTTACAGTGGGTGTGAATAGTAAGGGGTTTGGGTCCCTTCGGGATGTGTACAGCGGGTGTGAATAGGAAGGAGTTTGGGACCATTCGGGTTGTGTACAGTGGGTGTGAATAGGAAGGAGTTTGGGTCCATTCGGGTTGTGTACAGTGGGTGTGAATAGGAAGGAGTTTGGGACCATTCGGGTTGTGTACAGTGGGTGTGAATAGGAAGGAGTTTGGGTCCATTCGGGTTGTGTACAGTGGGTGTGAATAGGAAGGAGTTTGGGACCATTCGGGTTGTGTACAGTGGGTGTGAATAGGAAGGGGTTTGGGTCCATTCGGGTTGTGTACAGTGGGTGTGAATAGGAAGGAGTTTGGGTCCATTCGGGTTGTGTACAGTGGGTGTGAATAGGAAGGAGTTTGGGACCATTCGGGTTGTGTACAGTGGGTGTGAATAGGAAGGAGTTTGGGACCATTCTGGTTGTGTACAGTGGGTGTGAATAGGAAGGAGTTTGGGAGATTCGGGTTGTGTACAGTGGGTGTGAATAGGAAGGAGTTTGGGACCATTCGGGTTGTGTACAGTGGGTGTGAATAGGAAGGGGGTTGGGACCATTCGGGTTGTGTACAGTGGGTGTGAATAGGAAGGAGTTTGGGACCATTCAGGTTGTGTACAGTGGGTGTGAACAGGAAAGGGGTTTGGGTCCATTCGGGTTGTGTACAGTGGGTGTGAATAGGAAGGACTTTGGGACCATTCAGGATGTGTACAGTGGGTGTGAATAGGAAGGAGTTTGAGACTAATCGCGTTGTGTACAGTAGTTGTGAATAGGAAGGAATTTGGGACCATTCGGGTTGTGTACAGTGGGTGTGAATAGGAAGGAGTTTGGGACCATTCGGGTTGTGTACAGTGGGTGTGAATAGGAAGGAGTTTGGGACCATTCGGGTTGTGTACAGTGGGTGTGAATAGGAAGGAGTTTGGGACCATTCGGGTTGTGTACAGTGGGTGTGAATAGGAAGGAGTTTGGGACCATTCGGGTTGTGTACAGTGGGTGTGAATAGGAAGGAGTTTGGGTCCATTCGGGTTGTGTACAGTGGGTGTAAATAGGAAGGAGTTTGGGACCATTCGGGTTGTGTACAGTGGGTGTGGATAGGAAGGAGTTTGGGTCCATTCGGGTTGTGTACAGTGGGTGTGAATAGGAAGGAGTTTGGGTCCATTCGGGTTGTGTACAGTGGGTGTGAACGGGAAGGAGTTTGGGACCATTCGGGTTGTGTACAGTGGGTGTGAATAGGAAGGAGTTTGGGACCATTCGGGTTGTGTAAAGTGGGTGTGAATAGGAAGGAGTTTGGGACCATTCGCGTTGTGTACAGTGGGTGTGAATAGGAAGGAGTTTGGGTCCATTCGGGTTGTGTACAGTGGGTGTGAATAGGAAGGAGTTTGGGACCATTCAGGATGTGTACAGTGGGTGTGAATAGGAAGGAGTTTGGGTCCATTCGGGTTGTGTACAGTGGGTGTGAATAGGAAGAAGTTTGGGTCCATTCTGGTTGTGTACAATGGGTGTGAATAGGAAGGAGTTTATGACCATTCGGTTTGTGTACTGTGGGTGTTAATGGGAAGGAGTTTGGGACCATTCGGGTTGTGTACAGTGGGTGTGAATAGGAAGGAGTTTGGGACCATTCGGTTTGTGTACAGTGGGTGTGAATAGAAAGGGTTTTGGGACCATTCGGGTTGTGTACAGTGGGTGTGAATAGGAAGGAGTTTGGGTCCATTCGGGTTGTGTACAGTGGGTGTGAATAGGAAGGAGTTTGGGACCATTCGGGTTGTGTACAGTGGGTGTGAATAGGAAGGAGTTTGGGACCATTCGGGTTGTGTACAGTGGGTGTGAATAGGAAGGAGTTTGGGACCATTCGGGTTGTGTACAGTGGGTGTGAATAGGAAGGAGTTTGGGACCATTCGGGTTGTGTACAGTGGGTGTGAATGGGAAGGAGTTTGGGACCATTCAGGTTGCGTATAGTGGGTGTGAATAGGAAGGAGTTTGGGACCATTCGGGTTGTGTACAGTGGGTGTGAATAGGAAGGAGTTTGGGACCATTCGGGATGTGTACAGTGGGTGTGAATAGGAAGGAGTTTGGGTCATTCGGGTTGTGTACAGTGGGTGTGAATAGGAAGGAGGTTTGGGACCATTCGGGTTGTGTACAGTGGGTGTGAATAGGAAGGAGTTTGGGACCATTCGGGTTGTGTACAGTGGGTGTGAATAGGAAGGAGTTTGGGACCATTCTGGTTGTGTACAGTGGGTGTGAATAGGAAGGAGTTTGGGTCCATTCGGGTTGTGTACAGTGGGTGTGAATAGGAAGGAGTTTGGGACCATTCGGGTTGTGTACAGTGGGTGTGAATAGGAAGGAGTTTGGGACCATTCGGGTTGTGTACAGTGGGTGTGAATAGGAAGGAGTTTGGGACCATTCGGGTTGTGTACAGTGGGTGTGAATAGGAAGGAGTTTGGGACCATTCGGGTTGTGTACAGTGGGTGTGAATAGGAAGGAGTTTGGGACCATTCGGGTTGTGTACAGTGGGTGTGAATAGGAAGGAGTTTGGGACCATTCGGGTTGTGTACAGTGGGTGTGAATAGGAAGGAGTTTGGGACCATTCGGGTTGTGTACAGTGGGTGTGAATAGGAAGGGGTTTGGGTCCATTCGGGATGTGTACTGTGGGTGGGAATAGGAAGGAGTTTGGGACCATTCGGGTTGTGTACAGTGGGTGTGAATAGGAAGGAGTTTGGGTCCATTCGGGTGGTGTGGCGTGGGTGTGAATAGGAAGGAGTTTGGGTCCATTCAGGATGTGTACAGTGGGTGTGAATAGGAAGGGTTTTGGGTCCATTCGGGTTGTGCACAGTGGGAGTGAATAGGAAGGAGTTTGGGTCCATTCGGGTTGTGTACAGTGGGTGTGAATAGGATGGAGTTTGGGACCATTCGGGTTGTGTACAATGCGTGTGAATGGGAAGGAGTTTGGGACCATTCGGGTTGTGTACAGTGGGTGTGAATAGGAAGGAGTTTGGGTCCATTCGGGTTGTGTACAGTGGGTGTGAATAGGAAGGAGTTTGGGACCATTCGGGTTGTGTACAGTGGGTGTGAATAGGAAGGAGTTTGGGACCATTCGGGTTGTGTACAGTGGGTGTGAATAGGAAGGAGTTTGGGACCATTCGGGTTGTGTACAGTGGGTGTGAATAGGAAGGAGTTTGGGTCCATTCGGGTTGTGTACAGTGGGTGTGAATAGGAAGGAGTTTGGGACCATTCGGGTTGTGTACAGTGGGTGTGAATAGGAAGGAGTTTGGGTCCATTCGGGTTGTGTACAGTGGGTGTGAATAGGAAGGAGTTTGGGACCATTCGGGTTGTGTACAGTGGGTGTGAATAGGAAGGAGTTTGGGTCCATTCGGGTTGTGTACAGTGGGTGTGAATGGAAGGAGTTTGGGACATTCGGGTTGTGTACAGTGGGTGTGAATAGGAAGGAGTTTGGGACCATTCGGGTTGTGTACAGTGGGTGTGAATAGGAAGGAGTTTGGGACCATTCGGGTTGTGTACAGTGGGTGTGAATAGGAAGGAGTTTGGGTCCATTCGGGTTGTGTACAGTGGGTGTGAATAGGAAGGAGTTTGGGACCATTCGGGTTGTGTACAGTGGGTGTGAATAGGAAGGAGTTTGGGACATTCGGGTTGTGTACAGTGGGTGTGAATAGGAAGGAGTTTGGGACCATTCGGGTTGTGTACAGTGGGTGTGAATAGGAAGGAGTTTGGGACCATTCGGGTTGTGTACAGTGGGTGTGAATAGGAAGGAGTTTGGGACCATTCGGGTTGTGTACAGTGGGTGTGAATAGGAAGGAGTTTGGGTCCATTCGGGTTGTGTACAGTGGGTGTGAATAGGAAGGGATTTGGGTCCATTCGGGTTGTGTACAGTGGGTGTGAATAGGAAGGAGTTTGGGACCATTCGGGTTGTGTACAGTGGGTGTGAATGGGAAGGAGTTTGGGACCATTCGGGTTGTGTACAGTGGGTGTGAATAGGAAGGAGTTTGGGACCATTCGGGTTGTGTACAGTGGGTGTGAATAGGAAGGAGTTTGGGACCATTCGGGTTGTGTACAGTGGGTGTGAATAGGAAGGCGTTTGGGTCCATTCGGGTTGTGTACAGTGGGTGTGAATAGGAAGGAGTTTGGGACCATTCGGGATGTGTACAGTGGGTGTGAATAGGAAGGAGTTTGGGACCATTCGGGTTGTGTACAGTGGGTGTGAATAGGAAGGAGTTTGGGACCATTCGGGTTGTGTACAGTGGGTGTGAATAGGAAGGAGTTTGGGACCATTCGGGTTGTGTACAGTGGGTGTGAATAGGAAGGAGTTTGGGACCATTCGGGTTGTGTACAGTGGGTGTGAATAGGAAGGAGTTTGGGACCATTCGGGTTGTGTACAGTGGGTGTGAATAGGAAGGAGTTTGGGACCATTCGGGTTGTGTACAGTGGGTGTGAATAGGAAGGAGTTTGGGTCCATTCGGGTTGTGTACAGTGGGTGTGAATAGGAAGGAGTTTGGGTCCATTCGGGTTGTGTACAGTGGGTGTGAATAGGAAGGAGTTTGGGACCATTCGGGTTGTGTACAGTGGGTGTGAATAGGAAGGAGTTTGGGACCATTCGGGTTGTGTACAGTGGGTGTGAATAGGAAGGAGTTTGGGACCATTCGGGTTGTGTACAGTGGGTGTGAATAGGAAGGAGTTTGGGACCATTCGGGTTGTGTACAGTGGGTGTGAATAGGAAGGAGTTTGGGACCATTCGGGTTGTGTACAGTGGGTGTGAATAGGAAGGAGTTTGGGTCCATTCGGGTTGTGTACAGTGGGTGTGAATAGGAAGGAGTTTGGGACCATTCGGGTTGTGTACAGTGGGTGTGAATAGGAAGGAGTTTGGGTCCATTCGGGTTGTGTACAGTGGGTGTGAATAGGAAGGAGTTTGGGTCCATTCGGGTTGTGTACAGTGGGTGTGAATAGGAAGGAGTTTGGGACCATTCGGGTTGTGTACAGTGGGTGTGAATAGGAAGGAGTTTGGGACCATTCGGGTTGTGTACAGTGGGTGTGAATAGGAAGGAGTTTGGGACCATTCGGGTTGTGTACAGTGGGTGTGAATAGGAAGGAGTTTGGGACCATTCGGGTTGTGTACAGTGGGTGTGAATAGGAAGGAGTTTGGGACCATTCGGGTTGTGTACAGTGGGTGTGAATAGGAAGGAGTTTGGGACCATTCGGGTTGTGTACAGTGGGTGTGAATAGGAAGGAGTTTGGGACCATTCGGGTTGTGTACAGTGGGTGTGAATAGGAAGGAGTTTGGGACCATTCGGGTTGTGTACAGTGGGTGTGAATAGGAAGGAGTTTGGGACCATTCGGGTTGTGTACAGTGGGTGTGAATAGGAAGGAGTTTGGGACCATTCGGGTTGTGTACAGTGGGTGTGAATAGGAAGGAGTTTGGGACCATTCGGGTTGTGTACAGTGGGTGTGAATAGGAAGGAGTTTGGGACCATTCGGGTTGTGTACAGTGGGTGTGAATAGGAAGGAGTTTGGGACCATTCGGGTTGTGTACAGTGGGTGTGAATAGGAAGGAGTTTGGGACCATTCGGGTTGTGTACAGTGGGTGTGAATAGGAAGGAGTTTGGGACCATTCGGGTTGTGTACAGTGGGTGTGAATAGGAAGGAGTTTGGGACCATTCGGGTTGTGTACAGTGGGTGTGAATAGGAAGGAGTTTGGGACCATTCGGGTTGTGTACAGTGGGTGTGAATAGGAAGGAGTTTGGGTCCATTCGGGTTGTGTACAGTGGGTGTGAATAGGAAGGAGTTTGGGACCATTCGGGTTGTGTACAGTGGGTGTGAATAGGAAGGAGTTTGGGACCATTCGGGTTGTGTACAGTGGGTGTGAATAGGAAGGAGTTTGGGTCCATTCGGGTTGTGTACAGTGGGTGTGAATAGGAAGGAGTTTGGGACCATTCGGGTTGTGTACAGTGGGTGTGAATAGGAAGGAGTTTGGGACCATTCGGGTTGTGTACAGTGGGTGTGAATAGGAAGGAGTTTGGGACCATTCGGGTTGTGTACAGTGGGTGTGAATAGGAAGGAGTTTGGGACCATTCGGGTTGTGTACAGTGGGTGTGAATAGGAAGGAGTTTGGGACCATTCGGGTTGTGTACAGTGGGTGTGAATAGGAAGGAGTTTGGGTCCATTCGGGTTGTGTACAGTGGGTGTGAATAGGAAGGAGTTTGGGACCATTCGGGTTGTGTACAGTGGGTGTGAATAGGAAGGAGTTTGGGACCATTCGGGTTGTGTACAGTGGGTGTGAATAGGAAGGAGTTTGGGACCATTCGGGTTGTGTACAGTGGGTGTGAATAGGAAGGAGTTTGGGACCATTCGGGTTGTGTACAGTGGGTGTGAATAGGAAGGAGTTTGGGACCATTCGGGTTGTGTACAGTGGGTGTGAATAGGAAGGAGTTTGGGACCATTCGGGTTGTGTACAGTGGGTGTGAATAGGAAGGAGTTTGGGACCATTCGGGTTGTGTACAGTGGGTGTGAATAGGAAGGAGTTTGGGACCATTCGGGTTGTGTACAGTGGGTGTGAATAGGAAGGAGTTTGGGACCATTCGGGTTGTGTACAGTGGGTGTGAATAGGAAGGAGTTTGGGACCATTCGGGTTGTGTACAGTGGGTGTGAATAGGAAGGAGTTTGGGACCATTCGGGTTGTGTACAGTGGGTGTGAATAGGAAGGAGTTTGGGTCCATTCGGGTTGTGTACAGTGGGTGTGAATAGGAAGGAGTTTGGGACCATTCGGGTTGTGTACAGTGGGTGTGAATAGGAAGGAGTTTGGGACCATTCGGGTTGTGTACAGTGGGTGTGAATAGGAAGGAGTTTGGGTCCATTCGGGTTGTGTACAGTGGGTGTGAATAGGAAGGAGTTTGGGACCATTCGGGTTGTGTACAGTGGGTGTGAATAGGAAGGAGTTTGGGACCATTCGGGTTGTGTACAGTGGGTGTGAATAGGAAGGAGTTTGGGACCATTCGGGTTGTGTACAGTGGGTGTGAATAGGAAGGAGTTTGGGTCCATTCGGGTTGTGTACAGTGGGTGTGAATAGGAAGGAGTTTGGGTCCATTCGGGTTGTGTACAGTGGGTGTGAATAGGAAGGAGTTTGGGTCCATTCGGGTTGTGTACAGTGGGTGTGAATAGGAAGGAGTTTGGGTCCATTCGGGTTGTGTACAGTGGGTGTGAATAGGAAGGAGTTTGGGACCATTCGGGTTGTGTACAGTGGGTGTGAATAGGAAGGAGTTTGGGACCATTCGGGTTGTGTACAGTGGGTGTGAATAGGAAGGAGTTTGGGTCCATTCGGGTTGTGTACAGTGGGTGTGAATAGGAAGGAGTTTGGGTCCATTCGGGTTGTGTACAGTGGGTGTGAATAGGAAGGAGTTTGGGACCATTCGGGTTGTGTACAGTGGGTGTGAATAGGAAGGAGTTTGGGACCATTCGGGTTGTGTACAGTGGGTGTGAATAGGAAGGAGTTTGGGTCCATTCGGGTTGTGTACAGTGGGTGTGAATAGGAAGGAGTTTGGGACCATTCGGGTTGTGTACAGTGGGTGTGAATAGGAAGGAGTTTGGGACCATTCGGGTTGTGTACAGTGGGTGTGAATAGGAAGGAGTTTGGGACCATTCGGGTTGTGTACAGTGGGTGTGAATAGGAAGGAGTTTGGGACCATTCGGGTTGTGTACAGTGGGTGTGAATAGGAAGGAGTTTGGGTCCATTCGGGTTGTGTACAGTGGGTGTGAATAGGAAGGAGTTTGGGTCCATTCGGGTTGTGTACAGTGGGTGTGAATAGGAAGGAGTTTGGGACCATTCGGGTTGTGTACAGTGGGTGTGAATAGGAAGGAGTTTGGGTCCATTCGGGTTGTGTACAGTGGGTGTGAATAGGAAGGAGTTTGGGACCATTCGGGTTGTGTACAGTGGGTGTGAATAGGAAGGAGTTTGGGTCCATTCGGGTTGTGTACAGTGGGTGTGAATAGGAAGGAGTTTGGGTCCATTCGGGTTGTGTACAGTGGGTGTGAATAGGAAGGAGTTTGGGACCATTCGGGTTGTGTACAGTGGGTGTGAATAGGAAGGAGTTTGGGACCATTCGGGTTGTGTACAGTGGGTGTGAATAGGAAGGAGTTTGGGACCATTCGGGTTGTGTACAGTGGGTGTGAATAGGAAGGAGTTTGGGTCCATTCGGGTTGTGTACAGTGGGTGTGAATAGGAAGGAGTTTGGGTCCATTCGGGTTGTGTACAGTGGGTGTGAATAGGAAGGAGTTTGGGACCATTCGGGTTGTGTACAGTGGGTGTGAATAGGAAGGAGTTTGGGACCATTTGTGTTGTTTACAGTGGGTGTGAATAGGAAGGAGTTTGGGTTCATTCGGGTTGTGTACAGTGGGTGTGAATAGGAAGGAGTTTGGGACCATTCGGGTTGTGTACAGCGGGTGTGAATAGGAAGGAGTTTGGGACCATTCAGGTTGTGTACAGTGGGTGTGAATAGGAAGGAGTTTGGGAGATTCGGGTTGTGTACAGTGGGTGTGAATAGGAAGGAGTTTGGGACCATTCAGGTTGTGTACAGTGGGTGTGAATAGGAAGGGGGTTGGGTCCATTCGGGTTGTGTACAGTGGGTGTGAATAGGAAGGAGTTTGGGACCATTCGGGTTGTGTACAGTGGGTGTGAATAGGAAGGAGTTTGGGACCATTCGGGTTGTGTACAGTGGGTGTGAATAGGAAGGAGTTTGGGACCATTCGGGTTGTGTACAGTGGGTGTGAATAGGAAGGAGTTTGGGACCATTCGGGTTGTGTACAGTGGGTTTGAATAGGAAGGAGTTTGGGTCCATTCGGGTTGTGTACAGTGGGTGTGAATAGGAAGGAGTTTGGGTCCATTCGGGTTGTGTACAGTGGGTGTGAATAGGAAGGAGTTTGGGTCCATTCGGGTTGTGTACAGTGGGTGTGAATAGGAAGGAGTTTGGGTCCATTCGGGTTGTGTACAGTGGGTGTGAATAGGAAGGAGTTTGGGACCATTCGGGTTGTGTACAGTGGGTGTGAATAGGAAGGAGTTTGGGACCATTCGGGTTGTGTACAGTGGGTGTGAATAGGAAGGAGTTTGGGACCATTCGGGTTGTGTACAGTGGGTGTGAATAGGAAGGAGTTTGGGTCCATTCGGGTTGTGTACAGTGGGTGTGAATAGGAAGGAGTTTGGGACCATTCGGGTTGTGTACAGTGGGTGTGAATAGGAAGGAGTTTGGGACCATTCGGGTTGTGTACAGTGGGTGTGAATAGGAAGGAGTTTGGGACCATTCGGGTTGTGTACAGTGGGTGTGAATAGGAAGGAGTTTGGGACCATTCGGGTTGTGTACAGTGGGTGTGAATAGGAAGGAGTTTGGGACCATTCGGGTTGTGTACAGTGGGTGTGAATAGGAAGGAGTTTGGGTCCATTCGGGTTGTGTACAGTGGGTGTGAATAGGAAGGAGTTTGGGACCATTCGGGTTGTGTACAGTGGGTGTGAATAGGAAGGAGTTTGGGACCATTCGGGTTGTGTACAGTGGGTGTGAATAGGAAGGAGTTTGGGTCCATTCGGGTTGTGTACAGTGGGTGTGAATAGGAAGGAGTTTGGGACCATTCGGGTTGTGTACAGTGGGTGTGAATAGGAAGGAGTTTGGGTCCATTCGGGTTGTGTACAGTGGGTGTGAATAGGAAGGAGTTTGGGTCCATTCGGGTTGTGTACAGTGGGTGTGAATAGGAAGGAGTTTGGGACCATTCGGGTTGTGTACAGTGGGTGTGAATAGGAAGGAGTTTGGGACCATTCGGGTTGTGTACAGTGGGTGTGAATAGGAAGGAGTTTGGGTCCATTCGGGTTGTGTACAGTGGGTGTGAATAGGAAGGAGTTTGGGACCATTCGGGTTGTGTACAGTGGGTGTGAATAGGAAGGAGTTTGGGACCATTCGGGTTGTGTACAGTGGGTGTGAATAGGAAGGAGTTTGGGTCCATTCGGGTTGTGTACAGTGGGTGTGAATAGGAAGGAGTTTGGGACCATTCGGGTTGTGTACAGTGGGTGTGAATAGGAAGGAGTTTGGGACCATTCGGGTTGTGTACAGTGGGTGTGAATAGGAAGGAGTTTGGGTCCATTCGGGTTGTGTACAGTGGGTGTGAATAGGAAGGAGTTTGGGTCCATTCGGGTTGTGTACAGTGGGTGTGAATAGGAAGGAGTTTGGGACCATTCGGGTTGTGTACAGTGGGTGTGAATAGGAAGGAGTTTGGGACCATTCGGGTTGTGTACAGTGGGTGTGAATAGGAAGGAGTTTGGGACCATTCGGGTTGTGTACAGTGGGTGTGAATAGGAAGGAGTTTGGGACCATTCGGGTTGTGTACAGTGGGTGTGAATAGGAAGGAGTTTGGGTCCATTCGGGTTGTGTACAGTGGGTGTGAATAGGAAGGAGTTTGGGACCATTCGGGTTGTGTACAGTGGGTGTGAATAGGAAGGAGTTTGGGACCATTCGGGTTGTGTACAGTGGGTGTGAATAGGAAGGAGTTTGGGTCCATTCGGGTTGTGTACAGTGGGTGTGAATAGGAAGGAGTTTGGGACCATTCGGGTTGTGTACAGTGGGTGTGAATAGGAAGGAGTTTGGGTCCATTCGGGTTGTGTACAGTGGGTGTGAATAGGAAGGAGTTTGGGACCATTCGGGTTGTGTACAGTGGGTGTGAATAGGAAGGAGTTTGGGTCCATTCGGGTTGTGTACAGTGGGTGTGAATAGGAAGGAGTTTGGGACCATTCGGGTTGTGTACAGTGGGTGTGAATAGGAAGGAGTTTGGGTCCATTCGGGTTGTGTACAGTGGGTGTGAATAGGAAGGAGTTTGGGACCATTCGGGTTGTGTACAGTGGGTGTGAATAGGAAGGAGTTTGGGTCCATTCGGGTTGTGTACAGTGGGTGTGAATAGGAAGGAGTTTGGGTCCATTCGGGTTGTGTACAGTGGGTGTGAATAGGAAGGAGTTTGGGACCATTCGGGTTGTGTACAGTGGGTGTGAATAGGAAGGAGTTTGGGTCCATTCGGGTGATGTGGAGTGGGTGTGAATAGGAAGGAGTTTGGGTCCATTCTGGTTGTGTACAGTGGGTGTGAATGTGAACGTTTTTGGGTCCATTCGTGTTGTTTACAGTGGGTGTGAATAGGAAGGAGTTTGGGTTCATTCGGGTTGTGTACAGTGGGTGTGAATAGGAAGGAGTTTGGGACCATTCGGGTTGTGTACAGCGGGTGTGAATAGGAAGGAGTTTGGGACCATTCGGGTTGTGTACAGTGGGTGTGAATAGGAAGGAGTTTGGGACCATTCGGGTTGTGTACAGTGGGTGTGAATAGGAAGGAGTTTGGGACCATTCGGGTTGTGTACAGTGGGTGTGAATAGGAAGGAGTTTGGGAGATTCGGGTTGTGTACAGTGGGTGTGAATAGGAAGGAGTTTGGGACCATTCGGGTTGTGTACAGTGGGTGTGAATAGGAAGGAGTTTGGGTCCATTCGGGTTGTGTACAGTGGGTGTGAATAGGAAGGAGTTTGGGACCATTCGGGTTGTGTACAGTGGGTGTGAATGGGAAGGAGTTTGGGTCCATTCGGGTTGTGTACAGTGGGTGTGAATAGGAAGGAGTTTGGGTCCATTCGGGTTGTGTACAGTGGGTGTGAATAGGAAGGAGTTTGGGTCCATTCGGGTTGTGTACAGTGGGTGTGAATAGGAAGGAGTTTGGGTCCATTCGGGTTGTGTACAGTGGGTGTGAATAGGAAGGAGTTTGGGACCATTCGGGTTGTGTACAGTGGGTGTGAATAGGAAGGAGTTTGGGACCATTCGGGTTGTGTACAGTGGGTGTGAATAGGAAGGAGTTTGGGACCATTCGGGTTGTGTACAGTGGGTGTGAATAGGAAGAGTTTTGGGACATTCGGGTTGTGTACAGTGGGTGTGAATGGGAAGGAGTTTGGGTCCATTCGGGTTGTGTACAGTGGGTGTGAATGGGAAGGGTTTTAGGTACATTCGGGTTGTGTACAGTGGGTGTGAATAGGAAGGAGTTTGGGTCCATTCGGGTTGTGTACAGTGGGTGTGAATAGGAAGGAGTTTGGGACCATTCGGTTGTGTACAGTGGGTGTGAATAGGAAGGAGTTTGGGTCCATTCGGGTTGTGTACAGTGGGTGTGAATAGGAAGGAGTTTGGGACATTCGGGTTGTGTACAGTGGGTGTGAATAGGAAGGAGTTTGGGTCCATTCGGGTTGTGTACAGTGGGTGTGAATAGGAAGAGGGTTTGGGTCCATTCGGGTTGTGTACAGTGGGTGTGAATAGGAAGGAGTTTGGGACCATTCGGGTTGTGTACAGTGGGTGTGAATAGGAAGGAGTTTGGGTCCATTCGGGTTGTGTACAGTGGGTGTGAATAGGAAGGAGTTTGGGTCCATTCGGGTTGTGTACAGTGGGTGTGAATAGGAAGGAGTTTGGGACCATTCGGGTTGTGTACAGTGGGTGTGAATAGGAAGGAGTTTGGGTCCATTCGGGTTGTGTACAGTGGGTGTGAATAGGAAGGAGTTTTGGGACCATTCGGGTTGTGTACAGTGGGTGTGAATAGGAAGGAGTTTGGGACCATTCGGGTTGTGTACAGTGGGTGTGAATAGGAAGGAGTTTGGTATCATTCGGGTTGTGTACAGTGGGTGTGAATAGGAAGGAATTTGGGACCTTTCGGGATGTGTACAGTGGGTGTGAATAGGAAGGAGTTTTGGACCATTCGGGTTGTGTACAGTGGGTGTGAATAGGAAGGAGTTTGTGTCCATTCGGGTTGTGTACAGTGGGTGTGAATAGGAAGGAGTTTGGGACCATTCGGGTTGTGTACAGTGGGTGTGAATAGGAAGGAGTTTGGGACCATTCGGGTTGTGTACAGTGGGTGTGAATAGGAAGGAGTTTGGGACCATTCGGGTTGTGTACAGTGGGTGTGAATAGGAAGGAGTTTGGGTCCATTCGGGTTGTGTACAGTGGGTGTGAATAGGAAGGGATTTTGGTCCATTCGGGTTGTGTACAGTGGGTGTGAATAGGAAGGAGTTTGGGACCATTCGTGTTGCGTACAGTGGGTGTGAATAGGAAGGTGTTTGGGTCCATTCGGGTTGTGTACAGTGGGTGTGAATAGGAAGAAGTTTGGGTCCATTCTGGTTGTGTACAGTGGGTGTGAATAGGAAGGAGTTTATGACCATTCGGGTTGTGTACAGTGGGTGTGAATAGGAAGGAGTTTGGGACCATTCGGGTTGTGTACAGTGGGTGTGAATAGGAAGGAGTTTGGGACCATTCGGGTTGTGTACAGTGGGTGTGAATAGGAAGGAGTTTGGGACCATTCGGGTTGTGTACAGTGGGTGTGAATAGGAAGGAGTTTGGGTCCATTCGGGTTGTGTACAGTGGGTGTGAATAGGAAGGAGTTTGGGTCCATTCGGGTTGTGTACAGTGGGTGTGAATAGGAAGGAGTTTGGGACCATTCGGGTTGTGTACAGTGGGTGTGAATAGGAAGGAGTTTGGGACCATTCGGGTTGTGTACAGTGGGTGTGAATAGGAAGGAGTTTGGGACCATTCGGGTTGTGTACAGTGGGTGTGAATAGGAAGGAGTTTGGGACCATTCGGGTTGTGTACAGTGGGTGTGAATAGGAAGGAGTTTGGGACCATTCGGGTTGTGTACAGTGGGTGTGAATAGGAAGGAGTTTGGGACCATTCGGGTTGTGTACAGTGGGTGTGAATAGGAAGGAGTTTGGGACCATTCGGGTTGTGTACAGTGGGTGTGAATAGGAAGGAGTTTGGGACCATTCGGGTTGTGTACAGTGGGTGTGAATAGGAAGGAGTTTGGGACATTCGGGTTGTGTACAGTGGGTGTGAATAGGAAGGATTTGGGTCCATTCGGGTTGTGTACAGTGGGTGTGAATAGGAAGAGTTTTGGGACCATTCGGGTTGTGTACAGTGGGTGTGAATAGGAAGGAGTTTGGGTCCATTCGGGTTGTGTACAGTGGGTGTGAATAGGAAGGAGTTTGGGACCATTCGGGTTGTGTACAGTGGGTGTGAATAGGAAGGAGTTTGGGACCATTCGGGTTGTGTACAGTGGCTGTGAATAGGAGGAGTTTGGGACCATTCGGTTTGTGTACAGTGGGTGTGAATAGGAAGGAGTTTGGGTCCATTCGGTTTGTGTACAGTGGGTGTGAATAGGAAGGGTTTGGGTCCATTCGGGTTGTGTACAGTGGGTGTGAATAGGAAGAGGTTTGGGTCCATTCGGGTTGTGTACAGTGGGTGTGAATAGGAAGGAGTTTGGGTCCATTCGGGTTGTGTACAGTGGGTGTGAATAGGAAGGAGTTTGGGTCCATTCGGGTTGTGTACAGTGGGTGTGAATAGGAAGGAGTTTGGTCCATTCGGGTTGTGTACAGTGGGTGTGAATAGGAAGGAGTTTGGGTCCATTCGGTTTGTGTACAGTGGGTGTGAATAGGAAGGAGTTTGGGACCATTCGGGTTGTGTACAGTGGGTGTGAATAGGAAGGAGTTTGGGACCATTCGGGTTGTGTACAGTGGGTGTGAATAGGAAGGAGTTTGGGACCATTCGGGTTGTGTACAGTGGGTGTGAATAGGAAGGAGTTTGGGACCATTCGGGTTGTGTACAGTGGGTGTGAATAGGAAGGAGTTTGGGACCATTCGGGTTGTGTACAGTGGGTGTGAATAGGAAGAGTGTTGGGTACCATTCGGGTTGTGTACAGTGGGTGTGAATAGGAAGGAGTTTGGGACCATTCGGGTTGTGTACAGTGGGTGTGAATAGGAAGGAGTTTGGGACCATTCGGGTTGTGTACAGTGGGTGTGAATAGGAAGGAGTTTGGGTCCATTCGGTTGTGTACAGTGGGTGTGAATAGGAAGGGTTTTGGTCCATTCGGGTTGTGTACAGTGGGTGTGAATAGGAAGGAGTTTGGGACCATTCGTGATGTGTACAGTGGGTGTGAATAGGAAGGAGTTTTGGTCCATTCGGTTGTGTACAGTGGGTATGAATGGAAGAGTTTTGGTCCATTCGGGTTGTGTACAGTGGGTGTGAATAGGAAGGAAATTGGGACATTCGGGAGTGTACAGTGGGTGTGAATAGGAAGGAGTTTGGGACCATTCGGTTGTGTACAGTGGGTGTGAATAGGAAGGAGTTTGGGACATTCGGGTTGTGTACAGTGGGTGTGAATAGGAAGGATGTTGGGACCATTCGGGTTGTGTACAGTGGGTTGAATAGGAAGGAGGTTTGGGACCATTCGGGTTGTGTACAGTGGGTGTGAAGAGGAAGGAGTTTGGGTCCATTCGGGTTGTGTACAGTGGGTGTGAATAGGAAGGGGTTTGTGTCCATTCGGGTTGTGTACAGTGGGTGTGAATAGGAAGGAGTTTGGGTCCATTCGGGTTGTGTACAGTGGGTGTGAATAAAGGAGTTTGGGTCCATTCGGGTTGTGTACAGTGGGTGTGAATAGGAAGGGTTTGGGCCATTCGGGTTGTGTACAGTGGGTGTGAATAGGGAGTTTGGACCATTCGGGTTGTGTACAGTGGGTGTGAATAGGAAGGAGTTTGGTCCATTCGGTTTGTGTACAGTGGGTGTGAATAGGAAGGAGTTTGGGTCCATTCGGGTTGTGTA
>NW_024470774.1:288680-339796 GCF_017639515.1 Carcharodon carcharias
GGAAGGGGTTTGGGGTCCATTGGGATTGTGTAGAATGGGGAGTGAATGGGAAGGGGTTTGTCCATTGGGATTTTGATCATTGGGAGTGGATGGGAAAGGGTTTGGGTCCATTGGGATTGTGTACAATGGGAGTGAATGGGAAGGGGTTTGGGTCCATTGGGATTGTGTTCATTGGGAGTGAAGGGAAGGGTTTGGGTCCATTGGGATTGTTTTCATTGGGAGTGAATGGGAAGGGGTTTGGGTCCATTGGGATTGTTTCATTGGGAGTGAATGGGGAGGGGGTTTAGGTCCATTGGGATGTTTAGAATGGGAGGTGAATGGGAAGGTTTTGGGTCCATTGGGATTGTGTAGAATAGGAGTGAATGGGGAAGGAGTTTGGGTCCATTGGGATTGTTGTTGAACGGGAGTGAATGGGAAGGGGTTTGGGGTCCATTGGGATTGTGTAGAATGGGAGTGAATGGGAAGGTGTTTGGGTCCATTGAGATTGTGTTCATTGGGACTGAATGGGAAGGTGTTTGGGTCCATTGGGTTTTGTAATGGGGAGTGAATGGGAAGGGGTTTGGTTCCATGGGATTGTTTACATTGGAGTGAATGGGAAGGGGTTTGGTCTATTGGGATTGTTTACAATGGGAGTGAATGGGAAGGGGTTTGGGTCCATTGGGATTGTGTAGAATGGGAGTGAATGGGTAAGGGTTTGGGTCCATTGGGATTGTGTTCGATGGGAGTGAATGGGAAGGGGTTTGGGTACATTGGGATTGTGTACGATGGGAGTGAAAGGGAAGGGGTTTGGGTTCATTGGGATTGTGTACAATGGGAGGGAAGGGGAAGGTGTTTGGGTCATTGGGATTGTCTACAAAGGGAGTGATCGGAAAGGGGTTTTGGTCCATTGGGATTGTTTTACAATGGGAAGTGAATGGGAAGGGGTTTGGGTCCATTGGGATTGTGTAGAATGGGAGTGAATGGGAAGGGTTTGGGTCCATTGGGATTTGTTCATTGAAGGTGGGAAAGGGTTTGGGTCCATTGGATTGTGTACAATGGGAGTGAATGGGAAGGGTTTGGGTCCATTGGGATTGTGTTCATTGGAAGTGAATGGGAAGGGGTTTGGGTCCATTGGGATTGGGTTCATTGGGAGTGAATGGGAAGGGTTTGGGTCCATTGGGATTGTTTACAATGGGAGTGAATGGGAAGGGTTTTGGGTCCATTGGGATTGTTTAGAATGGGAGTGAATGGGAAGGGTTTTGGGTCCATTGGGATTGTGTAGATTGGGAGTGAACGGGGGGGGTTTGGGTCCATTGGGATTGTGTTCATGGGAGTGAATGGGAAGGGGTTTGGGTCCATTGGGATTGTGTTCATTGGGAGTGAATGGGAAGGGGTTATTGGAAATTGGTCCGGTGGGTTCAGGAAAGTTGGGTGGGTCTTGGGATGGGTGGTGGTGGTGAATGGGAGGGTTTGGGTCCATTGGGATTGTTACAATGGGAGTGAATGGGAAGGGGTTTGGGTCCATTGGGATTGTGTTCATTGGGAGTGAATGGGAAGGGGTTTGGGTCCATTGGGATTGTTCATAATGGGAGTGAATGGGAAGGAGTTTGGGTCCATTGGGATTTTGTTCATTGGGAGTGAATGGGAAAGGGTTTGGGTCCATTGGGATTGTGTACAATGGGAGTGAATGGGAATGTGTTTGTGTCCATTGGGATTGTGTTCATTGGGAGTGAATGGGAAGGGGTTTGGTCCATTGGGATTGTGTTCATTGGGAGTGAATGGGAAGGGGTTTGGGTCCATTGGGATTGTTTTCATTGGGAGTGAATGGGGAGGGGTTTAGGTCCATTGGGATTGTTTAGAATGGGAGTGAATGGGAAGCTTTTTGGGTCCATTGGATTGGTTAGAATGGGAGTGAATGGGGAGGGGTTTAGGTCCATTGGGATTGTTTAGAATGGGAGTGAATGGGAAGGGGTTTGGGTCCATTGGGATTGTGTAGAATGGGAGTGAATGGGAAGGTGTTTGGGTCCATTGAGATTGTGTTCATTGGGAGTGAATGCGAAGGGGTTTGGGTCCATTGGGATTGTTTAGAATGGGAGTGAATGGGAAGGTGTTTGGTCCATTGGGATTGTTTTCAATGGGAGTGAATGGGAAGGGGTTTGGGTCCATTGGGATTGTTTACAATGGGAGTGAATGGGAAGGGGTTTGGGTCCATTGGGATTGTTTAGAATGGGAGTGAATGGGAAGGGGTTTGGGTCCATTGGGATTGTGTAGAATAGGAGTGAATGGGAAGGGGTTTGGGCCATTGGGATTGTTTTCAGTGGGAGTGAATGGGAAGGGGTTGGGTCCATTGGGATTGTCTAGAATGGGAGTGAATGGGTAAGGGTTTGGGTCCATTGGGATTGTGTACAATGGGAGTGAATGGGAAGGGGTTTGGGTCCATTGGGATTGTGTACAATGGGAGTGAATGGGAAGGGGTTTGGGTCCATTGGGATTGTGTACATTGTGAGTGAATGGGAAGGGGTTTACGTTAGTTGGGATTGTGTTCAGTGGGAGTGAATGGGAAGGGGTTTGGGTCCATTGGGATTGTGTACAGTGGGAGTGAATGGGAAGGGGTTTGGGTCCATTGGGATTGTGTAAAGTGGGAGTGAATGGGAAGGGGTTTGGGTCCATTGGGATTGTGTACATTGGGAGTGAATGGGAAGGGGTTTGGGTCCATTGGGATTGTTTACAGTGGGAGTGAATGGGAAGGGTATTGCGTCCATTGGGATTGTGTAGAATGGGAGTGAATGGGAAGGGGTTTGGGTCCATGGGATTGTGTACAATGGGGTGAAGGGGAAGGGTTTCGGGTCCATTGGGTTGGTGTACATTGGGAGTGAATGGGATGGGGATGGGTCAATTGGGATTGTGTACAATGGGAGTGAACGGGATGGAGTTTGGGTCCATTGGGATTGTATACTTTGGGAGTGAATGGGATGGGGTTTGGGTCCATTGGGATTGTGTAAATGGGAGTGAATGGGAAGGGGTTTGGGTCTATTGTGATTGTGTACATTGGGAGTGAATGGGAAGGGGGTTGGTTCCATTGGGATTGTGTACAGTGGTAGTGAATGGGAATGGGTTGGGTCCATTGGGATTGTGTACAATGGGAGTGAATGGGACGGGTTTGGGTCCATTGGGATTGTGTACAATGGGAGTGAATGGGAAGGGTTTTGGGTCCATTGGGATTGTTTAGAATGGGAGTGAATGGGAAGGGGTTTGGGTCCATTGGGATTGTGTTCATTGGGAGTGAATGGGAAGGGGTTTGGGTCCATTGGTTTTGTGTACATTGGGAGTGAATGGGAAGGGGTTTGGATCCATTGGGATTGTGTATATTGTGAGTGAATTGGAAGGGGTTTGCATCCATTGGGATTGTGTTCAGGAGGAGTGAATGGGAAGGGTTTCGGGTCCATTGTGTTCGTGTACATTGGGAGTGAATGGGATGGGTTTTGGGTCAATTGGGATTGTGTACAGTGAGAGTGAATGGGAAGGGGTTTGGGTCCATTGGGATTGTGTAGAGTGGGAATGAATGGGAAGGGGTTTGGGTCCTTTGGGATTGTGTCATTGGGAGTGAATGGGAAGGGGTTTGGGTCCATTGGGATTGTTTCATTGGGAGTGAATGGGAAGGGGTTTGGTCCATTGGGATTGTGTTCAATGGGAGTGAATGGGAAGGGGTTTGGGTCCATTGGGATTGTGTTACAATGGGAGTGAATGGGAAGGGGTTTGGGTCCATTGGGATTGTGTACAATGGGAGTGAATGGGAAGGGTTTTGGGTCCATTGGGATTGTGTACAATGGGAGTGAATGGGAAGGGGTTTGGGTCCATTGGGATTGTGTACAATGGGAGTGAACAGGAAGGGGTTTGGGTCCATTGGGATTGTGTACATGGGAGTGAATGGGAAGGGGTTTGGGTCCATTGGGATTGTGTACAATGGGAGTGAATGGGAAGGGGTTTGGGTCCATTGGGATTGTGTAGAATGGGAGTGAATGGGAAGGGTTTGGGTCCATTGGGATTGTGTATGGTGGGAGTGAATGGGAAGGGGTTTGGGTCCATTGGGATTGTGTTAATTGGGAGTGAATGGGAAGGGGTTTGGGTCCATTGGGATTGTGTTACAATGGGAGTGAATGGGAAGGGGTTTGGGTCCATTGGGATTGTGTAGAATGGGAGTGAATGGGAAGGGGTTTGGGTCCATTGGGATTGTGTTCATTGGGAGTGAATGGGAAGGGTTTTGGGTCCATTGGGATTGTGTACAATGGGAGTGAATGGGAAGGGGTTTGGGTCCATTGGGATTGTGTTCATTGGGAGTGAATGGGAAGGGGTTTGGGTCCATTGGGATTGTGTACAATGGGAGTGAATGGGAAGGGGTTTGGGTCCATTGGGATTTTGTTCATTGGGAGTGAATGGGAAGGGGTTTGGGTCCATTGGGATTGTTTACAATGGGAGTGAATGGGAAGGGGTTTGGGTCCATTGGGATTGTGTACAATGGGAGTGAATGGGAAGGGTGTTTGGGTCCATTGGGATTGTGTTACAATGGGAGTGAATGGGAAGGGGTTTGGGTCCATTGGGATTGTGTAGAATGGGAGTGAATGGGAAGGGGTTTGGGTCCATTGGGATTGTGTACAATGGGAGTGAATGGGAAGGGTTTGGGTCCATTGGGATTGTGTACATTGGGAGTGAATGGGAAGGGGTTTGGGTCCATTGGGATTGTGTCATTGGGAGTGAATGGGAAGGGGTTTGGGTCCATTGGATTGTGTACAATGGGAGTGAATGGGAAGGGGTTTGGGTCCATTGGGATTGTGTACAATGGAGTGAATGGGAAGGGGTTTGGGTCCATTGGGATTGTGTACATGGGAGTGAATGGGAAGGGGTTTGAGTCCATTGGGATTGTGTACAATGGGAGTGAATGGGAAGGGGTTTGGGTCCATTGGGATTGTGTACAATGGGAGTGAATGGGAATGGGTTTGGGTCCATTGGGATTGTGTACAATGGGAGTGAATGGGAAGGGTTTGGGTCCATTGGGATTGTGTACAGTGGGAGTGAATGGGAAGGGTTTGGGTCCATTGGGATTGTGTACAATGGGAGTGAATGGGAAGGGGTTTGGGTCCATTGGGATTGTGTACAGTGGGAGTGAATGGGAAGGGGTTTGGGTCCATTGGGATTGTGTACAATGGGAGTGAATGGGAAGGGGTTTGGGTCCATTGGGATTGTGTACAATGGGAGTGAATGGGAAGGGGTTTGGGTCCATTGGGATTGTGGACAGTGGGAGTGAATGGGAAGGGGTTTGGGTCCATTGGGATTGTGTGGGAGTGAGTGGGAAGGGGTTTGGGTCCATTGGGATTGTGTGGGAGTGAGTGGGAAGGGGTTTGGGTCCATTGGGATTGTGTGGGAGTGAGTGGGAAGGGGTTTGGGTCCATTGGGAGTGAATGGTGTAGGGTATGGGAGTGAATGGGAAGGGGTTTGAAGTCCATTGGGATTGTTGGGATTGGGAGTGAATGGGGGAAGGGGTTTGGGTCCATTGGGATTGTGTACAATGGGAGTGAATGGGAAGGGGTTTGGGTCCATTGGGATTGTGTACAGTGGGAGTGAATGGGAAGGGGTTTGGGTCCATTGGGATTGTGTACAGTGGGAGTGAATGGGAAGGGGTTTGGGTCCATTGGGATTGTGTACAATGGGAGTGAATGGGAAGGGGTTTGGGTCCATTGGGATTGTGTACAATGGGAGTGAATGGGAAGGGGTTGGGTCCATTGGGATTGTGTACAGTGGGAGTGAATGGGAAGGGGTTTGGGTCCATTGGGATTGTGTACAATGGGAGTGAATGGGAAGGGGTTTGGGTCCATTGGGATTGTGTACAATGGGAGTGAATGGGAAGGGGTTTGGGTCCATTGGGATTGTGTACAGTGGGAGTGAATGGGAAGGGGTTTGGGTCCATTGGGATTGTGTACAATGGGAGTGAATGGGAAGGGGTTTGGGTCCATTGGGATTGTGTACAATGGGAGTGAATGGGTAGGGGTTTGGGTCCATTGGGATTGTGTACAATGGGAGTGAATGGGAAGGGGTTTGGGTCCATTGGGATTGTGTACAATGGGAGTGAATGGGAAGGGGTTTGGGTCCATTGGGATTGTGTACAATGGGAGTGAATGGGAAGGGGTTTGGGTCCATTGGGATTGTGTACAATGGGAGTGAATGGGAAGGGGTTTGGGTCCATTGGGATTGTGTAATGGGAGTGAATGGGAAGGGTTTGGGTCCATTGGGATTGTGTACATTGGAGTGAATGGGAAGGGGTTTGGGTCCATTGGGATTGTGTACAATGGGAGTGAATGGGAAGGGGTTTGGGTCCATTGGGATTGTGTACAATGGGAGTGAATGGGAAGGGGTTTGGGTCCATTGGGATTGTGTACAATGGGAGTGAATGGGAAGGGTTTGGGTCCATTGGGATTGTGTACATTGGGAGTGAAGGGGAAGGGTTTGGGGTCCATTGGGATTGTGTACAATGGGAGTGAATGGGAAGGGGTTTGGGTCCATTGGGATTGTGTACAATGGGAGTGAATGGGAAGGGGTTTGGGTCCATTGGGATTGTGTACAATGGGAGTGAATGGGAAGGGGTTTGGGTCCATTGGGATTGTGTACAATGGGAGTGAATGGGAAGGGGTTTGGGTCCATTGGGATTGTGTACATTGGGAGTGAATGGGAAGGGGTTTGGGTCCATTGGGATTGTGTACAATGGGAGTGAATGGGAAGGGGTTTGGTTCCATTAGAATTGGTTACAATGGGAGTGAATGGGAAGGGGTTTGTGTCCTTTGGGATTGCGTACAAGGGGAGTGAATGGGAAGGGGTTTGCATCCATTGGGATTGTGTAGAATGGGAGTGAATGGGAAGGGGTTTGCGTCCATTGGGATTTTGTTCATTGGGAGTGAATGGGAAAGGGTTTGGGTCCATTGGGATTGTGTACAATGGGAGTGAATGGGAAGGGGTTTGGGTCATTGGGATTGTGTACGACGGCAGTGAATGGGAAGGGGTTCGGGTCCATTGGGATTGTGTACAATGGGAGTGAATGGGAAGGGGTTTGGGTCCATTGGGATTGTGTACAATGGGAGTGAATGGGAAGGGGTTTGGGTCCATTGGGATTGTGTACAATGGGAGTGAATGGGAAGGGTTTTGGGTCCATTGGGATTGTGTACAATGGGAGTGAATGGGAAGGGGTTTGGGTCCATTGGGATTGTGTACAATGGGAGTGAATGGGAAGGGGTTTGGGTCCATTGGGATTGTGTACAATGGGAGTGAATGGGAAGGGGTTTGGGTCCATTGGGATTGTGTACAATGGGAGTGAATGGGAAGGGGTTCAGTCCATTGGGATTGTGTACAATGGGAGTGAATGGGAAGGGGTTTGGGTCCATTGGGATTGTGTACAATGGGAGTGAATGGGAAGGGTTTTGAGTCCATTGGGATTGTGTACAATGGGAGTGAATGGGAAGGGGTTTGGATCCATTGGGATTGTGTGGAATGGGAAGGGGTTTGGGTCCACTGGGATTGTGTACATTGGGAGTGAATGGGAAGGGGTTTGGGTCCATTGGGATTGTGTACAGTGGGAGTGAATGGGAAAGGGTTTGGGTCCATTGGGATTGTGTACAATGGGAGTGAATGGGAAGGGGTTTGGGTCCATTGGGATTGTGTACGACGGCAGTGAATGGGAAGGGGTTCGGGTCCATTGGGATTGTGTACAATGGGAGTGAATGGGAAGGGGTTTGGGTCCATTGGGATTGTTTATAATGGGAGTGAATGGGAAGCGGTTTGGGTCCATTGGGATTGTGTACAATGGGAGTGAATGGGAAGGGGTTTGGGTCCATTGGGATTGTGTACAATGGGAGTGAATGGGAAGGGGTTTGGGTCCATTGGGATTGTGTACAATGGGAGTGAATGGGAAGGGGTTTGGGTCCATTGGGATTGTGTACAATGGGAGTGAATGGGAAGGGGTTTGGGTCCATTGGGATTGTGTACAATGGGAGTGAATGGGAAGGGGTTTGGGTCCATTGGGATTGTGTACAATGGGAGTGAATGGGAAGGGGTTTGGGTCCATTGGGATTGTGTACATGGGAGTGAATGGGAAGGGGTTTGGGTCCATTGGGATTGTGTACAATGGGAGTGAATGGGAAGGGGTTTGGGTCCATTGGGATTGTGTACAATGGGAGTGAATGGGAAGGGGTTTGGGTCCATTGGGATTGTGTACAATGGGAGTGAATGGGAAGGGGTTTGGGTCCATTGGGATTGTGTACAATGGGAGTGAATGGGAAGGGGTTTGGGTCCATTGGGATTGTGTACAATGGGAGTGAATGGGAAGGGGTTTGGGTCCATTGGGATTGTGTACAATGGGAGTGAATGGGAAGGGGTTTGGGTCCATTGGGATTGTGTACAATGGGAGTGAATGGGAAGGGGTTTGGGTCCATTGGGATTGTGTACAATGGGAGTGAATGGGAAGGGGTTTGGGTCCATTGGGATTGTGTACAATGGGAGTGAATGGGAAGGGGTTTGGGTCCATTGGGATTGTGTACAATGGGAGTGAATGGGAAGGGGTTTGGGTCCATTGGGATTGTGTACAATGGGAGTGAATGGGAAGGGGTTTGGGTCCATTGGGATTGTGTACAATGGGAGTGAATGGGAAGGGGTTTGGGTCCATTGGGATTGTGTACAATGGGAGTGAATGGGAAGGGTTTGGGTCCATTGGGATTGTGTACAATGGGAGTGAATGGGAAGGGTTTGGGTCCATTGGGATTGTGTACAATGGGAGTGAATGGGAAGGGGTTTGGGTCCATTGGGATTGTGTACAATGGGAGTGAATGGGAAGGGTTTGGGTCCATTGGGATTGTGTACAATGGGAGTGAATGGGAAGGGGTTTGGGTCCATTGGGATTGTGTACAATGGGAGTGAATGGGAAGGGGTTTGGGTCCATTGGGATTGTGTACAATGGGAGTGAATGGGAAGGGGTTTGGGTCCATTGGGAT
The DNA here is from genome assembly GCF_017639515.1 of Carcharodon carcharias. NCBI lineage: Eukaryota > Metazoa > Chordata > Chondrichthyes > Lamniformes > Lamnidae > Carcharodon > Carcharodon carcharias. The sequence goes on from NW_024470774.1 coordinate 297,689, forward strand.
TGTGTACAATGGGAGTGAATGGGAAGGGGTTTGGGTCCATTGGGATTGTGTACAATGGGAGTGAATGGGAAGGGGTTTGGGTCCATTGGGATTGTGTACAATGGGAGTGAATGGGAAGGGGTTTGGGTCCATTGGGATTGTGTACAATGGGAGTGAATGGGAAGGGGTTTGGGTCCATTGGGATTGTGTACAATGGGAGTGAATGGGAAGGGGTTTGGGTCCATTGGGATTGTGTACAATGGGAGTGAATGGGAAGGGGTTTGGGTCCATTGGGATTGTGTACAATGGGAGTGAATGGGAAGGGGTTTGGGTCCATTGGGATTGTGTACAATGGGAGTGAATGGGAAGGGGTTTGGGTCCATTGGGATTGTGTACAATGGGAGTGAATGGGAAGGGGTTTGGGTCCATTGGGATTGTGTACAATGGGAGTGAATGGGAAGGGGTTTGGGTCCATTGGGATTGTGTACAATGGGAGTGAATGGGAAGGGGTTTGGGTCCATTGGGATTGTGTACAATGGGAGTGAATGGGAAGGGGTTTGGGTCCATTGGGATTGTGTACAATGGGAGTGAATGGGAAGGGGTTTGGGTCCATTGGGATTGTGTACAATGGGAGTGAATGGGAAGGGGTTTGGGTCCATTGGGATTGTGTACAATGGGAGTGAATGGGAAGGGGTTTGGGTCCATTGGGATTGTGTACAATGGGAGTGAATGGGAAGGGGTTTGGGTCCATTGGGATTGTGTACAATGGGAGTGAATGGGAAGGGGTTTGGGTCCATTGGGATTGTGTACAATGGGAGTGAATGGGAAGGGGTTTGGGTCCATTGGGATTGTGTACAATGGGAGTGAATGGGAAGGGGTTTGGGTCCATTGGGATTGTGTACAATGGGAGTGAATGGGAAGGGGTTTGGGTCCATTGGGATTGTGTACAATGGGAGTGAATGGGAAGGGTTTGGGTCCATTGGGATTGTGTACAATGGGAGTGAATGGGAAGGGGTTTGGGTCCATTGGGATTGTGTACAATGGGAGTGAATGGGAAGGGGTTTGGGTCCATTGGGATTGTGTACAATGGGAGTGAATGGGAAGGGGTTTGGGTCCATTGGGATTGTGTACAATGGGAGTGAATGGGAAGGGGTTTGGGTCCATTGGGATTGTGTACAATGGGAGTGAATGGGAAGGGGTTTGGGTCCATTGGGATTGTGTACAATGGGAGTGAATGGGAAGGGGTTTGGGTCCATTGGGATTGTGTACAATGGGAGTGAATGGGAAGGGTTTGGGTCCATTGGGATTGTGTACAATGGGAGTGAATGGGAAGGGGTTTGGGTCCATTGGGATTGTGTACAATGGGAGTGAATGGGAAGGGGTTTGGGTCCATTGGGATTGTGTACAATGGGAGTGAATGGGAAGGGGTTTGGGTCCATTGGGATTGTGTACAGTGGGAGTGAATGGGAAGGGGTTTGTGTCAATTGGGATTGTGTACAATGGGAGTGAACGGGAAGGGTTTTGGGTCCATTGGGATTGTGTACATTGTGAGTGAAGGGAAGCGTTTCGAGTCCATTGGGTTTGTGTACTTTGGGAGTGAATGGGAAGGGGTTTGGGTCCATTGGGATTGTGTACAATGGGAGTGAACGGGAAGGGTTTTGGGTCCATTGGGATTGTGTACAGTGGGAGTGAATGGGAAGGGGTTTGGGTCCATTGGGATTGTGTACAATGGGAGTGAATGGGAAGGGGTTGGGTCATTTGGGATTGTGTACAATGAGAGTGAATGGGACGGGTTTAGGGTCCATTGGGATTGTGAACAATGAGAGTGAATGGGAAGGGGTTTGGTTCCATTGGGATTGTGTACAATGGGAGTGAATAGGAAGGGGTTTGGGTCCATTGGGCTTGTATAAAATGGGTGTCAATGGGAAGGGACTTGGGTCCATTGGGATTGTGTACAATGGGAGTGAATGGGAAGGGTTTGGGTCCATTGGGATTGTGTACAATGAGAGTGAATGGGAAGGGGTTTGGGTCCATTGGGATTGTGTACAATGGGAGTGAATGGGAAGGGGTTTGGGTCCATTGGGATTGTGTACAATGGGAGTGAATGGGAAGGGGTTTGGGTCCATTGGGATTGTGTACAATGGGAGTGAATGGGAAGGGGTTTGGGTCCATTGGGATTGTGTACAGTGGGAGTGAATGGGAAGGGGTTTGGGTCCATTGGGATTGTGTACAATGGGAGTGAATGGGAAGGGGTTTGGGTCCATTGGGATTGTGTACAATGGGAGTGAATGGGAAGGGGTTTGGGTCCATTGGGATTGTGTACAATGGGAGTGAGTGGGAAGGGGTTTGGGTCCATTGGGATTGTGTACAGTGGGAGTGAATGGGAAGGGGTTTGGGTCCATTGGGATTGTGTACAATGGGAGTGAATGGGAAGGGGTTTGGGTCCATTGGGATTGTGTACAATGGGAGTGAATGGGAAGGGGTTTGGGTCCATTGGGATTGTGTACAATGGGAGTGAATGGGAAGGGGTTTGGGTCCATTGGGATTGTGTACAATGGGAGTGAATGGGAAGGGGTTTGGGTCCATTGGGATTGTGTACAATGGGAGTGAATGGGAAGGGGTTTGGGTCCATTGGGATTGTGTGGGAGTGAATGGGAAGGGGTTTGGGTCCATTGGGATTGTGTACAATGGGAGTGAATGGGAAGGGGTTTGGGTCCATTGGGATTGTGTACAATGGGAGTGAATGGGAAGGGGTTTGGGTCCATTGGGATTGTGTACAATGGGAGTGAATGGGTAGGAGTTTGGGTCCATTGGGATTGTGTACAATAGGATTGAATGGGTAGGGGTTTGGGTCCATTGGGTTTGTGTACAATGGGAGTGAATGGGAAGGGGTTTGGGTCCATTGGGATTGTGTACAATGGGAGTGAATGGGAAGGGTTTGGGTCCATTGGGATTGTGTACAATGGGAGTGAATGGGAAGGGGTTTGGGTCCATTGGGATTGTGTACAATGGGAGTGAATGGGAAGGGGTTTGGGTCCATTGGGATTGTGTACAATGGGAGTGAATGGGAAGGGGTTTGGGTCCATTGGGATTGTGTACAATGGGAGTGAATGGGAAGGGGTTTGGGTCCATTGGGATTGTGTACAGTGGGAGTGAATGGGAAGGGGTTTGGGTCCATTGGGATTGTGTACAATGGGAGTGAATGGGAAGGGGTTTGGGTCCATTGGGATTGTGTACATGGGAGTGAATGGGAAGGGGTTTGGGTCCATTGGGATTGTGTACAATGGGAGTGAATGGGAAGGGGTTTGGGTCCATTGGGATTGTGTACAATGGGAGTGAATGGGAAGGGGTTTGGGTCCATTGGGATTGTGTACAGTGGGAGTGAATGGGAAGGGGTTTGGGTCCATTGGGATTGTGTACAATGGGAGTGAATGGGAAGGGGTTTGGGTCCATTGGGATTGTGTACAATGGGAGTGAATGGGAAGGGGTTTGGGTCCATTGGGATTGTGTACAATGGGAGTGAATGGGAAGAGTTTTGGGGCCATAGGGACTTGTGGAAAGGTGGGAGTGAATAGGGAAGGAGGTTTGGGTCCCATTGGGATTGTGTGGGACAATGAGTGAGTGGGTAGGGGTTTGGGGTCCCATTGGGATTGTGTACAGTGGGAGTGAATGGAAGGAGTTTGGTCCAATGGGATTGTGTACATGGGATGTAATGGGAAGGGGTTTAGGTCCACTGGGAGTGAGTGGGAGTGAATGGGTAGGAGTTTGGGTCCATTGGGATTGTGTACAATGGGAGTGAATGGGAAGGGGTTTGGGTCCATGGGGATGGTGTACAGTGGGAGTGAATGGGAAGGAGTTTGGGTCCATGGGGATGGTGTACAGTGGGAGTGATGGGAAGGGTTTGGGTCCATTGGGATGGTGTACAATGGGAGTGAATGGGAAGGGGTTTGGGTCCATTGGGATGTGTACAATGGGAGTGAATGGGAAGGGGTTTGGTCCTTTGGGATTGTGTACAATGGGAGTGAGTGGGAAGGGGTTTGGGTCCATTGGGATTGTGTACAATGGGAGTGAATGGGAAGGGGTTTGGGTCCATTGGGATTGTGTACAATGGGAGTGAATGGGAAGGAGTTTGGGTCCATTGGGATTGTGTACAATGGGAGTGAATGGGAAGGGGTTTGGGTCCATTGGGATGGTGTACAATGGGAGTGAATGGGAAGGGGTTTGGGTCCATTGGGATTGTGTACAATGGGAGTGAATGGGAAGGGGTTTGGGTCCATTGGGATTGTGTACAATGGGAGTGAATGGGAAGGGGTTTGGGTCCATTGGGATTGTGTACAATGGGAGTGAATGGGAAGGGGTTTGGGTCCATTGGGATTGTGTACAATGGGAGTGAATGGGAAGGGGTTTGGGTCCATTGGGATTGTGTACAATGGGAGTGAATGGGAAGGGGTTTGGGTCCATTGGGATTGTGTACAATGGGAGTGAATGGGAAGGGGTTTGGGTCCATTGGGATGTGTACAATGGGAGTGAATGGGAAGGAGTTTGGGTCCATTGGGATTGTGTACAATGGGAGTGAATGGGAAGGGGTTTGGGTCCATTGGGATTGTGTACAATGGGAGTGAATGGGAAGGGGTTTGGGTCCATTGGGATGGTGTACAATGGGAGTGAATGGGAAGGAGTTTGGGTCCATTGGGATTGTGTACAATGGGAGTGAATGGGAAGGGGTTTGGGTCCATTGGGATTGTGTACAGTGGGAGTGAATGGGAAGGAGTTTGGGTCCATTGGGATTGTGTACAATGGGAGTGAATGGAAGGGGTTTGGGTCCATTGGGATTGTGTACAGTGGGAGTGAATGGGAAGGGGTTTGGGTCCATTGGGATTGTGTACAATGGGAGTGAATGGGAAGGGGTTTGGGTCCATTGGGATTGTGTACAATGGGAGTGAATGGGAAGGAGTTTGGGTCCATTGGGATTGTGTACAGTGGGAGTGAATGGGAAGGGGTTTGGGTCCATTGGGATTGTGGACAGTGGGAGTGAATGGGAAGGGGTTTAGGTCCACTGGGAGTGAGTGGGAGTGAATGGGTAGGAGTTTGGGTCCATTCGGGTTGTGTACAATGGGATTGAATGGGAAGGAGTTTGGGTCCATTGGGATTGTGTGGGAATGAGTGGGTAGGGGTTTGGGTCCATTGGGATGGTGTGGGAGTGAGTGGGTAGGGGTTTGGGTCCATTGGGATTGTGTACAGTGGGAGTGAATGGGAAGGGGTTTGGGTCCATTGGGATTGTGTACAATGGGAGTGAGTGGGAAGGGGTTTGGGTCCATTGGGATTGTGTCCAGTGGGAGTGAATGGGAAGGGGTTTGGGTCCATTGGGATGGTGTACAATGGGAGTGAATGGGAAGGGGTTTGGGTCCATTGGGATGGTGTACAGTGGGAGTGAATTGGAAGGGGTTTGGGTCCATTGGGATTGTGTCCAGTGGGAGTGAATGGGAAGGAGTTTGGGTCCATTGGGATTGTGTACAATGGGAGTGAGTGGGAAGGGGTTTGGGTCCATTGGGATTGTGTGGGAGTGAGTGGGAAGGGGTTTAGCTCCATTGGGATTGTGTGGGAGTGAGTGGGAAGGGGTTTGGGTCCATTGGGATTGTGTGGGAGTGAGTGGGAAGGGGTTTGGGTCCATTGGGATTGTGTGGGAGTGAGTGGGAAGGGGTTTAGGTCCACTGGGATTGTGTGGGAGTGAGTGGGAAGGGGTTTGGGTCCATTGGGATTGTGTGGGAGTGAGTGGGAAGGGGTTTAGGTCCATTGGGATTGTGTGGGAGTGAGTGGGAAGGGGTTTAGCTCCATTGGGATTGTGTGGGAGTGAGTGGGAAGGGGTTTAGCTCCATTGGGATTGTGTGGGAGTGAGTGGGAAGGGGTTTAGGTCCACTGGGATTGTGTGGGAGTGAGTGGGAAGGGGTTTAGCTCCATTGGGATTGTGTGGGAGTGAGTGGGAAGGGGTTTAGGTCCATTGGGATTGTGTGGGAGTGAGTGGGAAGGGGTTTAGGGTCCATTGGGATGGTGTACATGGGAGTGAAGGGAAGGTTTGGGTCCATTGGATGTGTACAATGGGAGTGAATGGGAAGGGGTTTGGGTCCATTGGGATTGTGTACAGTGGGAGTGAATGGGAAGGGGTTTGGGACCATTGGGATTGTGTACAATGGGAGTGAATGGGAAGGGGTTTGGGTCCATTGGGATTGTGTACAATGGGAAGTGAATGGGAAGGGGTTTGGGTCCATTGGGATTGTGTACAATGGGAGTGAGTGGGAAGGGGTTTGGGTCCATTGGGATTGTGTACAATGGGAGTGAATGGGAAGGAGTTTGGGTCCATTGGGATTGTGTGGGAGTGAGTGGGAAGGGGTTTGGGTCCATGGGGATTGTGTACAGTGGGAGTGAGTGGGAAGGGGTTTGGGTCCATTGGGATTGTGTACAATGGGAGTGAGTGGGAAGGGGTTTGGGTCCATGGGATTGTGGACAGTGGGAGTGAATGGGAAGGGGTTTGGGTCCATTGGGATTGTGTGGGAGTGAGTGGGTAGGGGTTTGGGTCCATTGGGATTGTGTACAGTGGGAGTGAATGGGTAGGAGTTTGGGTCCATTGGGATTGTGTACAGTGGGAGTGAGTGGGAAGGGGTTTGGGTCCATGGGGATTGTGTACAATGGGAGTGAGTGGGAAGGGGTTTGGGTCCATTGGGATTGTGTGGGAGTGTGTGGGAAGGGGTTTAGCTCCATTGGGATTGTGTGGGAGTGAGTGGGAAGGGGTTTAGGTCCACTGGGATTGTGTGGGAGTGAGTGGGAAGGGGTTTAGCTCCATTGGGATTGTGTGGGAGTGAGTGGGAAGGGGTTTAGGTCCACTGGGATTGTGTGGGAGTGAGTGGGAAGGGGTTTAGCTCCATTGGGATTGTGTGGGAGTGAGTGGGAAGGGGTTTAGCTCCATTGGGATTGTGTGGGAGTGAGTGGGAAGGGGTTAGGTCCACTGGGATTGTGTGGGAGTGAGTGGGAAGGGGTTTAGGTCCACTGGGATTGTGTGGGAGTGAGTGGGAAGGGGTTTGGGTCCATTGGGATGTGGGAGTGAGTGGGAAGGGGGTTTAGGTCCATTGGGATTGTGTGGGAGTGAGTGGGAAGGGTGTTTAGCTCCATTGGGATTGTGTGGGAGTGAGTTGGAAGGGGTTAGCTCCATTGGGATTGTGTGGGAGTGAGTGGAAGGGGTTTAGGTCCACTGGGATTGTGTGGGAGTGAGTGGGAAGGGGTTTAGCTCCATTGGGATTGTGTGGGAGTGAGTGGGAAGGGGTTTAGCTCCATTGGGATTGTGTGGGAGTGAGTGGGAAGGGGTTTAGGTCCACTGGGATTGTGTGGGAGTGAGTGGGAAGGGGTTTAGGTCCACTGGGATTGTGTGGGAGTGAGTGGGAAGGGGTTTAGCTCCATTGGGATTGTGGACAGTGGGAGTGAATGGGAAGGGGTTTGGGTCCATTGGGATTGCGGACAGTGGGAGTGAATGGGAAGGGGTTTAGGTCCACTGGGAGTGAGTGGGAAGGGGTTTGGGTCCATTGGGATTGTGTACAATGGGAGTGAATGGGAAGGGGTTTGGGTCCATTGGGATTGTGTACAGTGGGAGTGAATGGGAAGGGTTTGGGTCAATTGGGATTGTGTACAGTGGGAGTGAATGGGAAGGGTTTTGGGTCCATTGGGATTGTGGACAGTGGGAGTGAATGGGAAGGGTTTGGGTCAATTGGGATTGTGTACAGTGGGAGTGAATGGGAAGGGTTTTGGGTCCATTGGGATTGGTGGGTACAGTGGATGAATGGAAGGGGTTTGGGTCCATTGGATTGTGACAGTGGGAGTGAATGGGAAGGAGTTTGGGTCCATTGGGATTGTGTACAATGGGAGTGAATGGAAGGGGTTTGGTCCACTGATTGGGATTGTGGACAGTGGGAGTGAATGGGAAGGGGTTTGGGACCATTGGGATGGTGTACAATGGGAGTGAGTGGGAAGGGGTTTGGGTCCATTGGGATGGTGTACAATGGGAGTGAGTGGGAAGGGGTTTGGGTCCATTGGGATTGTGTACAATGGGAGTGAATGGGAAGGGGTTTGGGTCCATTGGGATTGTGTACAGTGGGAGTGAGTGGGAAGGGGTTTGGGTCCATTGGGATGGTGTACAATGGGAGTGAGTGGGAAGGGGTTTGGGTCCATTGGGATGGTGTACAATGGGAGTGAATGGGAAGGGGTTTGGGTCCATTGGGATTGTGTACAGTGGGAGTGAGTGGGAAGGAGTTTGGGTCCATTGGGATGGTGTACAATGGGAGTGAGTGGGAAGGGGTTTGGGTCCATTGGGATTGTGTACAATGGGAGTGAGTGGGAAGGGGTTTGGGTCCACTGGGAGTGAGTGGGAGTGAGTGGGAAGGGTAGCCCTGTGATCCTTACCTTGGGACTCATTGTGCAGATGATCACTATGCCCCCGAATCTTTCATCTCGATACAGAGGAGCTCCAATCAGAAGAAAATCCGTCTGATCATCTCCAGTCACATCGAGGGTACAAATTTCAGAACCAAAGTATGAGCCAATCTGGAAAACAGTTTGGGATCAGCGTTAAGTATCAGTTAATCACACACATAGCCAGCTTCATTCCCTCTGTACAAGAGCAGATCAGAGGCTGGGAAATACAGAAATAAGGCAACCTGAATTAGGCGCAGGAATAGGCCATTCAGCCCATCGAGCCAGCTCTGCCATTCAGTAAGACCCTGCCTGATCTGATTGTAACCTCCACCCCACATTCCTGCCTACCCCCGAATACTTTTGACTCCCTTGTACTCTAGAATCTATTAACCCTTGTCTTAAAGAATATTCATTGACCCAGCCTCCACAACTCTCCAGGAAGAGAGTTCCGCAGATTCAGCACCCTCAGAGAAAAAATTTCTCCTCATTTCCGTGGTAAATGGGACACCCCTTATTTTTAAACTGTGTCTCCTGGTTCTAGTCTCTCCCACAGGGGAAACCTCCTTTCAGTATCTACCCTGCCAAGACCCCTCAAGATCTTATATGTTTCAATAAGGTCATCTCTCATTCTTCTAAACTCCAATGGATACAGGCCCAGCCTGTCCAGCCTTTCCTCATAGGATAACGTCCCATCCCAGGCATCAGTCAGGTCAACTTTCTCTGAACTGCTTCTAACACATTTATATCCTTTCTTATATAAGGAGACCAAAACTGTACACAGGACTCCAGAACCGGTCTCACCAAGTGTAAACATTCCTACTTTTATATTCCATTCCCTTTGCAAGTGACAATATTCCATTTGCCTTCCTAATCACTTGCTGTATCTGCATGCTAACTTTCCCGATTCACATACCAGGACACCCAGATCCCTCTGTACCTCAGAGTTCTGCAATCTCTCTCCATTTAAATAATTTGCTGCTTCTCTATTCTTCCTACCAACGTGGACACGTTCACATTTCTCCACATTATACTCCAGCTGCCTATTTATTCCCCACTAACTTCAGTAACTCCCACTAACCACATGTCAATAAGGGGAGCACAGTCAGGAGACCACACCCAAGTGAGACAGAGACCAAGTGAGCAGTGAATTAGGCTCATGTGGGAATTCAGTGCACATATGAACAAAGAGCAGGAGAAGGCCATTCAGCCCCTCTAGCTTGCTCCACCATTTAATAAGATCATGGCTGACCTGATAGTAACCTGAAATCTGCATCTCAACTACCCTCGATAACCTTTCACCCCACTTGCTTACCAAGAATCTATCCAAAGGGGCAAGAGTTGCTTTAAGTAAGGTTTATTGCAACCTGTAAAGTGTATTCAGGATAAGTCAGATTTATCAGTACTAGAATGGCTTTTCAATAGTTCTGAGCTTTATTAAGTTAAGGCCAAGTAAAATAAAGTTAATAAAGTAAACCAAGTAAAATAAAGTTAACATAAGTGAAGTAAAGTTAAGCCATGGCAGGGCAGCTCAGTTGTGAGGGATGCATGTCCTGTCTTATGTGGGAAGTCCTGGAAGCTGTCAGTGACCTAGATGGCCTCACCAGCTGCAAAAACTTGAGCTCCGGGTTTTGCAGCTTGAGCAGCAGCTGGAATGACTGCAGCACCTCCATGAGGCTGAGAACTACATGGATAGTACGTTCAGAGAGGTGATCACATCGCAGGTTAGGAGCCTTGAGGCAGAAAGGTAATGGATGATGCCAGGCAGTCCAAGAGAATTAGGCAGCTAGAGCAGGAGTCCCCTGGGGTCCCGCTTGTCAATCAGTTTTCAGTTTCGGATACTGGTGAGGGTGTTGGTTCCTTGGATGAGTGCAGTCAAAGCCAACTCTGTGGCACCACTTGCAGCTCCGCTGTACAGGAGGGGAGAAAGAAGAAGGTAAGAACAGTAGCAATAGGGGATTTGTTAGTTAGGGGTATGGACAGGCATTTCTGTGGCCGCAGCAATGGCTCCAGGATGGTATGTTGCCTCCCTGGTGCCAGGGTCAGCGTGTCACGGAGCGGCTTCAGGGCATTCTTCTGGGGGAGGGCGATCAGCCAGAGGTCATGGTCCACGTTGGTACTAATGACTTAGGAAAGGGGATGAGGTCCTCAAAGCAAAATTTAGGGAGCTAGAAAGGAGATTGAAAAGCAGGACTTCTAAAGCAGTAATCTGAGGGTTACTCCCAGTCTGACGTGCAAGTGAGTATAGATATAGGAGAATTGAGCAACTGAACACACGGCTGGAAAGCTGCTATACGAGGGAGGGCATCAGGTTTCTGAGACACTGGGACTGGTTCTGCAGAAGGTGAGACCTGTACAAGCTGGACAGTCTACACCTGAACAGGACTGGGATGAATATCCTCACAGGGGGATTTGCTAGTGCTGTTGGGGAGGGTTTAAACTACATTGGCAGGGGGATGGGAACCTGAAGCAAAAGTCGGAGCAGGGAACAGGAGATGGAGGATTAGTGAGTGACTCGGAAATACAGAAGAAGCACAGGTTAAAAAGCGTAAAGCACAGGAATTTGGCGATGTCAAAAGGTGTATATGTAAATACAAAGAGCATAGCAAACAAAGCCAATGAGCTGAGGGCACATGTGGATACATGGCAGCCTGATATCATTGCTACAACGAAAACTTGGATTAAGGAGGGACAAAAAATGGCACCTCAATATCCCTGGATATATGGTTTGCAAACAGGATAGAGGGGATAACAAAGGTGGAGGTGCAGCATTATTGGTTAAAGAAACAATTCCAGCTGTGAGGAGGGATGATATACTAAATGGAGCATCAAACGAGGCCATGTGGGTTGAGCTCAGAAGTAAAAAAAGGGCATCCACACTGCTGGTAGTTTACAATAGACCCCCAAATAGTGGGAGGGAGTTAGAAGAGCAAACATGTAGGCACATTTCTGAGTGCAAAAACAATAGTGCAGTAATCATTGGGAACCTCAACTACCCTAATATCAACAGGGATACAAACAGTTTGGAGGGCACAGGGTGCACAAAATTCTTGAACTGCACTCTAGAGAACCTTTTCAGCCAGAACAAACCCAGTGTGAGGGGGCACAATTCTGGATTCAGTACGGGAAATGAAGCTGGGGAAGTGGGTGAAGGTGCAGTGGGGGGGCCATTTGGGAGACAGTGACCATAATACAGTTCGATTATGGAAAAGGACAATGATAGGCCAGGAGTGAAAGTTCTAAATGAGGGAGAGACAAGTTGTACAAAGCTCAGAGTTGAGCTGGCCAAATTGGACTGGATACAGCTACCTGATGGGAAAAGAGGGTCAGACCGGAGGGAGGCATTCAAAAGCCAGATTTATGGGCACAGTGTGTACATGTCCCCACAAAGGAAAAGGGCAGGGCTGCTGAAACTCAAGACTCCTGGTTATCCAGACGTGTTCAGGGGAAGGCAAAGCTTATACAGCTACAAAAAGCTTAACACTTACAAAACCCAAGGCAGCATGGAAAGGACAAGGCTGGAGTAACAAAGGAAATTAGGAAAGCTAATGAAAAAATATTGGCAGCTAAAATCAGATAAAATCCAAACATCTTTCATCAGTACATGAAGAGCAAGAGAGTAACCAAGCAAAGGGTGGGGCCTATCAGAGATGTACATAGTAACTTGTGCTCTGATGCAGGGTTCTTAATGAATACTTTGTCTTTTTTTATTCATTCACAGGATCTGGGCTTCACTGGCTGATCCAGCATTTATTACACATCCCTAATTACCCCTTGAGAAGGTGGTGGTGAGCTGCCTTCTTGAGCCGCTGCAGTCCATGTGGTGTAGGTACACCCACCGTGCTGTTAGGGAGGGAGCTCCAGGATTCTGACCCAGCGACAGTGAAGGAATGGAGATATATTTCCAACTCAGGACAGTGAGTGACTTGGAGGGGAACCTCCAGGTGGTGGTGTTCCCATCTATCTGCTGCCATTGTCCTTCCAGATGGTGGTGGTTGTGGGTTTGGAAGATGTTGTCTAAGGAGCCTTGGTGAGTTTCTGCAGTGCATCTTGTAGGTGGTACACACAATATGAGGTTGTGGTGGAAGAATTAATCCAGGCTGGACTTTTTGTTCAAGCTGGTTTATTTTCAAGACAGCTCCTCAGTGCTACAGACTTCCAAGTAGCTTCCCCAGAGAGTGTTCCAGCTGTATCTTTTTATTCTGTTTAGATGGGATAATCAATGCCCATTACCTGTTTAGCTAGCAATTGTCTTTAACAAGATGATTCCCATGCAGTGTGATTATTTATACACTGACAGTACACACTGCTGCTACTGTGTGTCGGGGTTGGAGGGAGTAAATGTTTGTGGTAGGGATGCCAATCGAGCGGGCTGCTTTATCCTGGATGGTATTAAGCTTCTGGAGTGTTGTGGGAGCTGTACTCATCCAGTCAAATGGAGAATATTGCACCACATTCCTGACTTGTGCCTTGTAGATAGTTGACAGACTTTGGGGGAGTCAGGAGGTGAGTTACTTGCTGCACTCTTCCTAGTCTCTGACCTGCTCTTGTAGCCACGGTATTTATATGGCCTGTCCAGTTCAGTTTCTGATCAATGTTGATAGTGGGTCAGCGGGGCTGGAGTTTGGCACTGGTGTTTCGGGTGGTCCAACCTGTTCCATTCCTTTGAGATATTTTAGCAGTTTGATACAACTGACTGCCTTTCTTGGCCATTTCAAAACCAGCCGCATTGCTATGGGCTTGGAGTCACATGTAGACCAGGCCAGGTAAGGGTGGCACATTTCTCTCCCTAAAGGGGCCAATGGGTGGAGGGGCTAATGAAGCAAATGGGTTTTTATGACAATGGTTTCATGTTCATCAGGGGGCTCTTCATTCCAGAGTTTTATTGAATTTGGGATTTGAACCCAGCTCCACAGAGCATTAGTCCTGGTCTCTGGATTACGAGTGCAGGAACAATATGCTGTGTCACCACCCCTCCTTTGTTTCGAGGGATGATGCAGACATTGCAATTAGAGAGGGGGAGTGTGAAATATTAGATACAATAAGCATAATGAGAGGGGATGCACTGGAGGGACTGGCATCCTTTAAGGTGGATAAATACCCGTGGGCCAGACTGGGAAAGGAAGCCAGGGAGGAAATAGCAGATGCTCTGAGGAGCATTTTCCAATCCTCACTAGATACTGGCGAGGTCCCAGACGATCAAAGGTCTGTGAACGTTGTGACGTTTTTTAAAAAGGGTGTGAGGGATAGGCCAGAAAATTATAGGCTGGTCAATCTGACTTCAGCAATGGGCAAATGATTGGAATCGATTCTGAGAGACAGGGTAAACTGCCACTGCGATAGGCATGGACGGTTAATAGACACGATAGTAAAAAGGAACTGCAGCAAGATCAAAATGAAAAGCATTGTCAACAAAAGAAGGCAAATCTCTTCGAACATCAATGGTCAAGAGTTGGATACTGGGGAGAGCTCACTGGATATGGTAACCAAAGCGCAACAGAATATTTCAAAAAATACCTGTGAATGCAGAGAGGGGCATCACATTTAACATGTGATTGAAACGACAGCAAATCCGACAGTGCAGCACTCCCTCAGTACTGACCCTCTGACAGTGCATCGCTCCCTCAGAACTGACCCTCTGACAGTGCAGCACTCCCCCAGTAGTGACCCTCTGACAGTGCAGCATTCCCTCAGAACTGACCCTCTGACAGTGCAGCGCTCCCTCAGTACTGACCCTCTGACAGTGCAGCACTCCCTCAGTACTGACCCTCTGACAGTGCAGCACTCCCTCAGTACTGACCCTCCAACAGTGCAGTGCTCCCTCACTACTGACCCTCTGACAGGGCAGCACTCCCTCAGTACTGAACCTCTGACAGTGCAGCACTCCCTCAGTACTGACACTCCGACAGTGCTGCACTCCCTCAGTACTGAACCTCTGACAGTGCAGCACTCCCTCAGGACTGACCCTCTGAAAGTGCAGTGCTCCCTCAGTACTGACCCCCTGACAGTGCATCGTTCCCTCAGCACTGACCCTCTGATAGTGCAGCAGTCCCTTGGTACTGACCCTCCGACAGTGCAGCGCTCCCTCAGTACTGACCCTCCGACAGTGCAGCACTCCCTCAGTACTGAACCCCTGACAGTGCAGCGCTCCCTCAGTACTGACCCTCCGACAGTGCAGCGCTCCCTCAGTACTGATCCTCTGACAGTGCAGCACTCCCTCAGTACTGACCCTCCGACAGTGCAGTGCTCCCTCACTACTGACCCCCTGACAGTGCAGCGCTCCCTCAGTACTGACCCTCCGACAGTGCAGCGCTCCCTCAGTACTGACCCCCTGACAGTGCAGCGCTCCCTCAGTACTGACCCCCTGACAGTGCAGCGCTCCCTCAGTACTGACCCTCTGACAGTGCAGCACTCCCTCAGTACTGACCCTCCGACAGTGCAGTGGTCCCTAAGTTCTGACCCTCTGACAGTGCAGCACTCCCTCAGTACTGAACCTCTGACAGTGCAGCGCTCCCTCAGTACTGACCCCCTGACAGTGCAGCGCTCCCTCAGTACTGACCCTCTGACAGTGCAGCACTCCCTCAGTACTGACCCTCCGACAGTGCAGCGCTCCCACAGTACTGACCCTCTGACAGTGCAGCACTCCCTCAGTACTGACCCTCCGACAGTGCAACGCTCCCTCAGTACTGACCCTCTGACAGGGCAGCACTCCCTCAGTACTGAACCTCTGACAGTGCAGCACTCCCTCAGTACTGACACTCCGACAGTGCTGCACTCCCTCAGTACTGAACTTCTGACAGTGCAGCACTCCCTCAGGACTGACCCTCTGAAAGTGCAGTGCTCCCTCAGTACTGACCCCCTGACAGTGCATCGTTCCCTCAGCACTGACCCTCTGATAGTGCAGCAGTCCCTTGGTACTGACCCTCCGACAGTGCAGCGCTCCCTCAGTACTGACCCTCCGACAGTGCAGCACTCCCTCAGTACTGAACCCCTGACAGTGCAGCGCTCCCTCAGTACTGACCCTCCGACAGTGCAGCGCTCCCTCAGTACTGATCCTCTGACAGTGCAGCACTCCCTCAGTACTGACCCTCCGACAGTGCAGTGCTCCCTCACTACTGACCCCCTGACAGTGCAGCGCTCCCTCAGTACTGACCCTCCGACAGTGCAGCGCTCCCTCAGTACTGACCCCCTGACAGTGCAGCGCTCCCTCAGTACTGACCCCCTGACAGTGCAGCGCTCCCTCAGTACTGACCCTCTGACAGTGCAGCACTCCCTCAGTACTGACCCTCCGACAGTGCAGTGGTCCCTAAGTTCTGACCCTCTGACAGTGCAGCTCTCCCTCAGTACTGAACCTCTGACAGTGCAGCGCTCCCTCAGTACTGACCCCCTGACAGTGCAGCGCTCCCTCAGTACTGACCCTCTGACAGTGCAGCACTCCCTCAGTACTGACCCTCCGACAGTGCAGCGCTCCCACAGTACTGACCCTCTGACAGTGCAGCACTCCCTCAGTACTGACCCTCCGACAGTGCAACGCTCCCTCAGTACTGACCCTCCGACAGTGCAGCACTCCCTCAGTACTGACCCTCCGACAGTGCAGTGCTCCCTCAGTACTGACCCTCCGACAGTGCAGCGCTCCCACAGTGCTGACCCTCTGACAGTGCAGCACTCCCTCAGTGCTGACCCTCTGACAGTGCAGCGCTCCTTCAGTACTGACCCTCCGACAGTGCAGCACTCCCTCAGTACTGACCCCCTGACAGTGCAGCACTCCCTCAGTATTGACCCCCCTGACAGTGCGGCGCTCCCTCAGTACTGACCCTCTGACAGTGCAGCACTCCCTCAGTACTGACCCTCCGACAGTGTAGCGCTCCCTCAGTACTGACCCTCCGACAGTGCAGCGCTCCCTCAGTGCTGACCCTCTGACAGTGCAGCACTCCCTCAGTACTGACCCTCTGACAGTGCAGCACTCCCTCAGTACTGACCCTCCGACAGTGCAGCACTCCCTCAGTACTGACCCTCCGACAGTGCAGCTCTCCCTCAGTATTGACCCTCTGACAGTGCAGCACTCCCTCAGTATTGACCCTCTGACAGTGCAGTAACCTTAATTCCTCCCAAGATTGAGAGTTCCAATTACACCAATGAGTTCTACCTGCTCTCCTGGAATGTGTTGTACATCCTTCCAGCTGCCAGTCCTGCTTCGCTGGAAGATGATCACTTCTCCAGTGTGCCGATAGCGTGGGGCACCCACCGCGTAGAACACCAACCCGGACCGAATGGCCTCCTGGACAGAGTATCCTGTAAGCACGCAATGTGGAAACTTTATCGTGAGAATTACTCTGTATCTAACCCCGTGCTGTACCTGTCCTGGGAGTGTTTGATGGGGACAGTGTAGACGGAGCTTTACTCTGTATCTAACCCCGTGCTGTACCTGTCCTGGGAGTGTTTGATGGGGACAGTGTAGACGGAGCTTTACTCTGTATCTAACCCCGGGCTGTACCTGTCCTGGGAGTGTTTGATGGGGACGGTGTAGAGGGAGATTTACTCTGTATCTAACCCCGTGCTGTACCTGTCCTGGGAGTGTTTGATGGGGATGGTGTAGAGGGAGATTTACTCTGTATCTAACCCCGGGCTGTACCTCTCCTGGGAGTGTTTGAGTGAACAGCACAGAATGCTTTTTAAACAGCTCTTACCTAAGTAACCGTTTTTGCTGTCTTTGTCTGTAGTGGTGATGTTGATAAATGATTTCTGCTCTTTGTGATAAAACTGCATTCCACCATTCCATCCGTACGCACCCGGCGTTCCCAGTACCACTGCATCCTAGACAAAGAGTCGTCATTGGAGATCTTCAATCCAACCTCCCACTCCACAAGCCCAGCACCCCCCCAAACACACCCCCCAACACACCCCCCACCACCGCCCCCACCAACGCCCCCAACACAACCCCCACGCCCCCCAACACACCCCCCAAACACATGCTCCAAAACCCCCCACACCACACCCCCACTACCGCCCCCAACACAACCAACAACACACCCCCCAACACACCCCAACACACTACCACACCCCCCAACACACTCTCATCACACACCCACACCCCCCAACACACCCTCACCACACACCCACACCCCCAACACACCCCCACCACACACCCACACCCCCCAACACACCCTCACCACACACCCACACCCCCCAACACACCCTCACCACACACCCACACCCCCCAACACACCCTCACCACACACCCACACCCCCCAACACACCCTCACCACACATCCACACCCCCCAACACACACCCACCACACACCCACACCCCCCAACACACCCCAACACACTACCACACCCCCCAACACACTCTCATCACACACCCACACCCCCCAACACACCCTCACCACACACCCACACCCCCCAACACACCCCCACCACACACCCACACCCCCCAACACACCCTCACCACACACCCACACCCCCCAACACACCCCCACCACACACCCACACCCCCCAACACACCCTCACCACACATCCACACCCCCCAACACACCCCCACCACACATCCACACCCCCCAACACACCCCAACACACTACCACACCCCCCAACACACTCTCACCACACACCCACACCCCCCAACACACCCCCACCACACACCCACACCCCCCAACACACCCTCACCACACACCCACACCCCCCAACACACTCTCACCACACACCCACACCCCCCAACACACCCCAACACACTACCACACCCCCCAACACACTCTCACCACACACCCACACCCCCCAACACACCCTCACCACACACCCACACCCCCCAACACACCCCCACCACACACCCACACCCCCCAACACACCCTCACCACACACCCACACCCCCCAACACACTCTCACCACACACCCACACCACCCAACACACTCTCACCACACACCCACACCCCCCAACACACCCCCACCACACACCCACACCCCCCAACACACCCTCACCACACACCCACACCCCCCAACACACCCCCACCACACACCCACACCCCCCAACACACCCTCACCACACACCCACACCCCCCAACACACCCCCACCACACACCCACACCCCCCAACACACCCTCACCACACACCCACACCCCCCAACACACCCCCACCACACACCCACACCCCCCAACACACCCCCACCACACACCCACACCCCCCAACACACCCCCACCACACACCCACACCCGCCAACACACCCCCACCACACACCCACACCCCCCAACACACCCCCACCACACACCCACACCCCCCATCACACCCCCACCACACACCCACACCCCCCAACACACCCTCACCACACACCCACACCCCCCAACACACCCTCACCACACACCCACACCCCCCAACACACCCTCACCACACACCCACACCCCCCAACACACCCCCACCACACACCCACACCCCCCAACACACCCCCACCACACACCCACACCCCCCAACACACCCCCACCACACACCCACACCCCCCAACACACCCCACCACACACCCACACCCCCCCAACACACCCCCACCACACACCCACACCCCCAACACACCCCCACCACACACCCACACCCCCCAACACACCCCCACCACACACCCACACCCGCCAAAACACCCCCACCACACACCCACACCCCCCAACACACCCCCACCACACACCCACACCCCCCAACACACCCTCACCACACACCCACACCCCCCAACACACCCTCACCACACACCCACACCCCCCAACACACCCTCACCACACACCCACACCCCCCAACACACCCCCACCACACACCCACACCCCCCAACACACCCCCACCACACACCCACACCCCCCAACACACCCCCACCACACACCCACACAACCCAACACACCCACACCACACACCAACACCCCCCAACACACCACCACCAAACACCCACACGCCCAACACAACCCTCACCACACACCCACACCCCCCAACACACCCCCACCACACACCCACACCCCGCAACACACCCCCACCACACACACACATCCCCCAACACACCCACACCACACACCCACACCTCCCAACACACCCCCACCACACTACCACACCCACCAACACACCCCCACCACACTACCACACCCTCCAACACACCCGCACCACACACCCACACCCCCCAACACACCCTCACCACACACCCACACCCCCCAACACACCCTCACCACACACCCACACCCCCCAACACACCCTCACCACACACCCACACCCCCCAACACACCCCCACCACACACCCACACCCCCCAACACACACCCACCACACGCCCACACCCCCCAACACACCCCCACCACACACCCACACCCCCCAACCCACCACCACCACACACCCACACCCCACAACACACCCTCACCACACTACCACACCCCCCAACACACCCCCACCACGCAACCACACCCCCCAACACACCCGCACCACACACCCACACCCCCCAACACACCCCCACCACACACCCACACCCCCCAACACACCCCCACCACACACCCACACCCCCCAACACACCCCCACCACACACCCACACCCCCCAACACACCCTCCCCACACACCCCCCCCCAACACACCCCCACCACACACCCACACCCCCCAACACACCCCCACCACACACCCACACCCCCCAACACACCCTCACCACACACCCACACCCCCCAACACACCCTCACCACACGCCCACACCACCCAACACACCCCCACCACACACCCACACCTCCCAACACACCCCCACCACAAACCCACACCCCCCAACAAACCCCCACCACACACCCACACCCCCCAATACACCCCCACCACACTACCACACCCCCCAACACACCCCCACCACACACCCACACCCTCCAACACACCCCCACCACAAACCCACACCCCCCAACACACCCTCACCACAAACCCACACCCCCCAACACACCCCCACCACACAACCACACCCCCCAACACACCCTCACCACACACCCACACCCCCCAACACACCCCCACCACACACCCACACACCCCAACACACCCCCACCACACAACCACACCCCCCAACACACCCTCACCACACACCCACACCCCCCAACACACCCTCACCACACACCCACACCCCCCAACACACCCCCACCACACACCCACACCCCCAACACACCCCCACCACACACCCACACCCTCACCACACACCCACACCACCCAACACACCCCCACCACACACCCACACCCCCCAACACACCCCCACCACACACCCACACGCCCCAACACACCCTCACCACACACCCACACCACCCAACACACCCTCACCACACACCCACACCCCCCAACACACCCTCACCACACACCCACACCCCCCAACACACCCTCACCACACTACCACACCCCCCAACGCACACCCACCACACACCCACACCCCACAACACACCCTCACCACATACCCACACCCCCCAACACACCCGCACCACACACCCACACCCCCAAACACACCCTCACCACACACCCACACCCCCCAACACAACCTCACCACACACCCACACCCCCAACACACCCCACCACACACCCACACCCCCCAACACACCCTCACCACACAACCACACCCCCCAACACACCCCCAGCACACACCCACACCCCCCAACACACCCTCACCACACACCCACACCCCCCAACACACCCTCACCACACACCCACACCACCCAACACACCCTCCCCAAACACCCCCCCCCAACACAGCCTCACCACACACCCACACCCCCCAACACACCCTCACCACACACCCACACCCCCCAACACACCCCCACCAGACTACCACACTCCCCAACACACCCTCACCACACACCCACACCCCCCAACACACCCCCACCACACACCCACACCCCCCAACACACCCTCACCACACACCCACACCCTCCAACACACCCCCACCACACACCCACACCCACCAACACAACCCTCACCACACACCCACACCCCCCAACACACCCCCACCACACACCCACAACCCCAACACACCCTCACCACAACCCCACAACCCCCCAACACACCCCCACCACACACCCACACCCCCCAACACACCCCCACCACACACCCACACCCCCCAACACACCCCCACCACACACCCACACCCTCCAACACACCCCCACCACACACCCACACCCCCCAACACACCCCCACCACACACCCACACCCCCCAACACACCCTCAAAACACACCCACACCCCCCAACACACCCCCACCACACACCCAAACCCCCCAACACACCCCCACCACACACCCACACCCCCCAACACACCCTCACCACACACCCACACCCCCCAACACACCCCCACCACACACACACACCCCCCCAACACACCCCCACCACACACCCACACCCCCCCACACACCCCCACCACACATCCACACCCCCCAACACACCCCCACCACACACCCACACCCCCCAACACACCCTCACCACACTACCACACCCCCCAACACACCCCCACCACACACCCACACCCCCAACACACCCTCACCACACACCCACACCCCCCAACACACCCCCACCACACACCCACACCCCCCAACACACCCTCACCACACTACCACACACCCCAACGCACACCCACCACACACCCACACCCCCCAACACACCCTCACCACACACCCACACCCCCCAACACACCCGCACCACACACCCACACCCCCCAACACACCCTCACCACACACCCACACCCCCCAACACACCCTCACCACACACCCACACACCCCAACACACCCGCACCACACACCCACACCCCCCAACACACACTCACCACTCACCCACACCCCCCAACACACCCTCACCACACACCACACACCCCAAACACACACCCCACCACAACACCCACACCCCCCAACACACCCTCACCACACACCCACACCCCCACACACACACCCTCACCCCACCCCACACCCCCAACACACCCCCACCACACACCCACACCCCCCAACACACCCCCACCACACACCCACACCCCCCAACACACACCTCCACCACACACCACACCCCCCAACACACCCCCACCACACACCCACACCCCCCAACACACCCCCACCCACACACACCCACACCCCCCAACACACACCCCCACCACACTACCACACCCCCCAACACACACCCACCACAGACCCACACCCCCCAACACACCCTCACCACACACCCACACCCCCCAACACACCCCCACCACACACCCACACCCCCCAACACACCCTCACCACACACCCACACCCCCCAACACACCCCCCCCACACACCCACACCCCCCAACACACCCTCACCACACACCCACACCCCCCAACACACCCTCACCACACTACCACACCCCCAACACACCCCCACCACACACCCACACCCCACAACACACCCTCACCACACACCCACACCCCCCCACACACCCTCCCCACACTACCACACCCCCCAACACACCCCCACCACACACCCACACCCCCCAACACACCCTCACCACACACCCACACCCCCCAACACACCCTCACCACACACCCACACCCCCCAACACACCCTCCCACACACCCCCCCCCCAACACACCCTCACCACACACCCACACCCCCGTACACACCCTCACCACACACCCACACCCCCCAACACACCCTCCCACCACACTACCACACCTCACCACACACCCACAACCCCCCAACACACCCACACCACACACCCACACCCCACAACACACCCTCACCACACACCCACACCCCCCAACACACCCCCACCACACACCCACACCCCCAACACACCCTCACCACACACCCACACCCCCCAACACACCCCCACCACACACCCACAACCCCAACACACCCTCACCACACACCCCCACACCCCCAACACCACCCACCCACACCCACTCCACCAACACCCCAACACACCCCCACCACACACCCACACCCCCCACACACCCCCACCACACACCACCCACCCCAACACACCCCCACCACACACCCACACCCCCCAACACACCCCCACCACACACCCACACCCCCCCAACACAACCTCACCACACACCCACACCCCCCAACACACCCCACCACACACCCACACCCCCCAACACACCCTCACCACACACCCACACCCCCCAACACACCCCCACCACACCCACCACCCCCAACACACCCCCCCACACACCCACAACCCCCAACACCCCCACCACACACCCACACCCCCCAACAACACCCTCACCACACACACCACACCCCCCAACACACCATCACCACCAACCCCACACCCCCAACACACACCCCCCACCACACACCCACACCCTAAACACAACCTCACCACATACCCACACCCCCCAACACACCCTCACCACACACCCACACCCACCAACACACCTCCACCACACACCCACAACCCCCACACACCCTCACCCACACACACCCACACCCCCCAACACACCCCCACCACACACCCACCCCCCCAACACACCCTCCCACCAACACCACACCCCCCAACACACCCCCACCACACACCCACACCCCCCAACACCCCCTCACCACACACCCACACCCCCCAACACACCCTCACCACACACCCACACCCCCCAACACACCCTCCCCCACACACCCCCCCCCCAACACACCCCACCACACAACCACACCCCCCAACACACCCTCACCACACACCCACACCCCCCAACACACCCCCACCACACTCCACACCCCCCAACACACCCTCACCACACACCCACACCCTCCAACACACCCCCCACCACACACCCACACCCCCCAACACACCCTCACCACACTAACACACCACCCAACACACCCCCACCACACACCCACCCCCCCAACACACCCCCACCACACACCCACACCCCCCAACACACCCCCACCACACACCCACACCCCCAACACACCCTCACCACACACCCACACCCCCCAACAACACCCCCACACCCACACACCCACCCCCCAACACACCCCCCCACACACCCACACCCCCCAACACCCCCCACCACACACCCACACCCCCCAACAACACCCCCCACACACCCACACCCCCCAACACACCCCCACCACACACCCACACCCCCCAACACACCCTCACCACACACCCACACCCCCCAACACACCCCCACCACACACCCCAAACCCCCCAACACACCCCCACCACACACCCACACCCCCAACACACACCCCACCACACACCCACACCCCCCAACACACCCCCACCACACACCCACACCCCCCAAACACACCCCCCCCACACACCCACACCCCCCAACACACCCCCACCACACACCCACACCCCCCAACACACCCCCACCACACCCCCACCCCCCAACACACCCCCACACACTACCACACCCCCCAACACACCCCCCACACACCCACACCCCCCAACACACCCCCACCACACACCCACACCCCCCAACACACCCCCACCACACACCCACACCCCAACACACCCTCACCACACACCCACACCCCAACACACACCCCCACACACCCACACCCCCCAACACACCCCCCCACACACCCACACCCCCCAACACACCCTCACCACACACCCACACCCCCCAACACACCCTCACCACACACCCACACCCCCCAGCACACCCCACCACACACCCACACCCCCCAACACCACCCGCACCACACACCCCACCCCCCAACACACATCACCACACCACCCACCCCCCAACACACCCCCACCACACACCCCACCAACCACCACACAACCACACCCCCCAACACACCCCCACCACACACCCACACCCCCCAACACACCCTCACCACACACACAACCCCCAACACAACACCCCCACCACACACCCACACCCCCCAACACACCCCCACCACACACCCACACCCCCCAACACACCCCCACCACACACCACACCCCCTAAACAACCCCCACCACACACCCACACCCCCAACACACCCCACCACACACCCACACCCCCCAACACACCCTCACCACACTCCACACCCCCCAACACACACCACCACACACCCACACCCCCCAACACACCCTCACCACACACCCACACCCCAACAACACACCCACCACACATCCACACCCCCCAACAAACCCTCACCACACACCCACAACCCCCAACACACCCCCACCACACACACCACACCCCCACCACACACCCTCACCACACACCCACACCCCCCAACACCCCCTCACCACACACCCACACCCCCCAACACACCCCCCACCACACACCCACACCCCCAACACAACCCCACCACACACCCACACCCCCAACACCCTCACCACACAACCACACCCCCCAACACACCCCCACCACACACCCACACCCCCCAACACACCCTCACCACACCCCCCAACACACCCTCACCACACACCCACACCCCCCAACACACCCTCCCCACACACCCCCCCCCCCAACACACCCTCACCACACACCCACACCCCCCAACACACCCCCACCACACACCCACACCCCCCAACACACACCCACCACACTACCACACCCCCAACACACCCGCACCACACACCCACACCCCCCAACACACCCCCAACACACACCCACACCCCCCAACACAACCTCACCACACACCGACACCCCCCAACACACCCCACCACACACCCACACCCCCCAACACACCCTCACCACACACCCACACCCCCACACCCCCCCCACCACACACCCCAACCCACAACACCCTCACCACACACCCACACCCCCCAACACACACCCCACCACCCCCACCCCCCAACACACCCCCACCACACACCCACACCCCCCAACACCCCCCCACACACACCACACCCCCCAACACACCCCCACCACACACCCACACCCCCCAACACACCCCCACCACACACCCACACCCACACCCCCCAACACACCCCACCACACACCCACACCCCCCAACACACCCTCACCACACACCCACACCCCCCAACACACCCTCACCACACACCCACACCCCCCAACACACCCCCACCACACACCCACACCCCCCAACACACCCCCACCACACACCCACACCCCCAACACACCCCACCACACACCCACACCCCCCAACACACCCTCACCACACACCCACACCCCCCAACACACCCTCACCACACACCCACACCCCCCAACACACCCCCACCACACACCCACACCCCCCAACACACCCTCACCACACACCCACACCCCCCAACACACCCCCACCACACACCCCACACCCCCCCACACACCCCCACCACACACCCACACCCCCAACACACCCTCACCACACACCCACACCCCCCAAACACCCCCCACCACACACCCACACCCCCCAACACACCCTCACCACACACTACCCACCCCCCAACACACCCCCACCACACACCCCACACCCCAACCACCCCCCCACCACACCACCCCAACACCACCCCCACCACACACCCACACCCCCCCAACACACCCTCACCACACACCACACCACCCCAACACACACCCACCACACACCCACACCCCCCAACACACCCCCACCACACACCCACACCCCCCAACACACCCTCACCACACACCCACACCCCCAACACACCCCTCACCACACACCCACCCCCCCAACACACCCCTCACCACACACCCACACCCCCCAACACCCACCCTCACCACACACCCACACCCCCCAACACACCCCACCACACACCCACACCCCCCAACACACCCCCACCACACACCCACACCCCCCAACACACCCCACCACACACACCCACACCCCCCAACACACCCCCCCACACACCCACACCCCCCACACACCCCACCACACACCACCACACCCCCAACACACCCCCACCACACACCCACACCCCCCAACACACCACCAGCACACACCCACACCCCCCAACACACCCCCACCACACTACCACACCCCCCAACACACCCCCACCACACACACACAACCCCCAACACACCCCCACCACACACCCACACCACCCAACAAACCCCCACCACACACCACACCCCCCCACACACCCCACCACACACCCACACCCCCCAACACACCCCCACCACACACCCACACCCCCCAACACACCCCCACCACACACCCACACCCCCAACACACCCCCACCACACACCCACACCCCCCAACACCCCCACCACACACCCACCCCCAACACACCCCCACCACACACCCACACCCCCAACACACCCCCACCACACACCCACACACCCCAACACACCCCCACCACACACCCACACCCCCCAACACACCCTCACACACACCCACACCCCCCAACACACCCCCACCACACACCCACACCCCCCAACACACCCCCACCACACACACACCCCCCCCAACACACCCCCACCACACACCCACACCCCCCAACACACCCCCACCACACACCCACACACCCCCAACACACCCCACCACACACCCACACCCCCCAACACACCCCCACCACACACCCACACCCCCCAACACACCCCCACCACACACCCACACCCCCAACACACCCCACCACACACCCACACCCCCCCCACACACCACCCCCCCACACACCCCCACCACACACCCCCCCAACACACCCCCACCACACACCCACACCCCCCAACACACCCCCACCACACACCCACACCCCCACCACACACCCACACCCCCCACACACCCCCACCACACACCCACACCCCCCAACACACCCCCACCACACACCCACACCCCCCAACACACCCCCACCACACACCCACACCCCCCAACACACCCCCACCACACACCCACACCCCCCAACACACCCCCACCACACACCCACACCCCCCAACACACCCCCACCACACACCCACACCCCCCAACACACCCCACCACACACCCACACCCCCCAACACACACCCCCACCACACACCCACCCCCAACACACCCCCACCACACACCCCCACCCCCCAACACACCCCCACCACACACCCACACCCCCCAACACACCCTCACCACACACCCACACCCCCCAACACACCCCACCACACACCCACCCCCCCCAACACACCCTCACCACACACCCACACCCCCCAACACACCCTCACCACACACCCACACCCCCCAACACACCCCCACCACACACCCACACCCCCCAACACACCCTCACCACACACCCACACCCCCCAACACACCCCCACCACACACCCACACCCCCCCAACACACCCTCACCACACACCCACACCCCCCAACACACCCTCACCACACACCCACACCCCCCAACACACCCCCACCACACACCCACACCCCCCAACACACCCTCACCACACACCCACACCCCCCAACACACCCTCACCACACACCCACACCCCCCAACACACCCCCACCACACACCCACACCCCCCAACACACCCCCACCACACACCCCACCCCCCAACACACCCCACCACACACCCACACCCCCCAACACACCCCCACCACACACCCACACCCCCCAACACACCCCCCACCACACACCCACACCCCCCAACACACCCCCCCCACACACCACACCCCCCAACACACCCCCCCACACACCCAACCCCCCCAACACACCCTCACCACACACCCAAACCCCCCAACACACCCCCACCACACTACCACACCCCCCAACACACCCCCACCACACACCCACACCCCCCAACACACCCTCACCACACACCCACACCCCCCAACACACCCCCAGCACACACCCACACCCCCCAACACACCCTCACCACACACCCACACCCCCCAACACACCCCCACCACACACCCACACCCCCCAACACACCCTCACCACACACCCACACCCCCCAACACACCCCCACCACACACCCACACCCCCAACACACACCCCACCACACACCCACACCCCCCAACACACCCCCCCCACACACCCACACCCCCAACACACCCCCACCACACACCCACACCCCCCAACACACCCCCACCACACACCCACACCCCCCAACACACCCCACCACACACCCACACCCCCCAACACACCCCCACCACACACCCACACCCCCCAACACACCCTCACCACACACCCACACCCCCCAACACACACCCACCACACACCACACCCCCCAACACACCCCCACCACACACCCACACCCTCCAACACACACCCACCACACACCCACACCCCCCAACACACCCCACCACACACCCACCCCCCCCAACACACCCCCACCACACAAACACACCCCCCCAACACACCCCCACCACACATCCACACCCCCCAACACACCCCCACCACACACCCACACCCCCCAACACACCCTCACCACACTACCACACCCCCCAACACACCCCCACCACACACCCACACCCCCCAACACACCCTCACCACACACCCACACCCCCCAACACACCCTCACCACACACCCACACCCCCCAACACACCCCCACCACACACCCACACCCCCCAACACACCCCCACCACACACCCACACCCCCCAACACACCCCACCACACACCCACACCCCCCAACACACCCCCACCACACACCCACACCCCCCAACACACCCCACCACACACCCACACCCCCCAACACACCCCCCCCCACACCCCACACCCCCCAACACACCCCCACCACACACCCACACCCCCCAACACACCCTCACCACACACCCACACCCCCCAACACACCCCCACCACACACCCACACCACCCAACACACACCCACACCCCCCAACACACCCCCACCACACACCCACACCCCCCAACACACCCTCACCACACTACCACACCCCCCAACACACCCCCACCACACACCCACACACCCCAACACACACCCACCACACACCCACACCCCCCAACACACCCTCACCACACCACCACACCCCCCAACACAACCCCACCACACACCCACACCCCCCAACACACCCTCACCACACACCCACACCCCCCAACACACCCTCACCACACTACCACACCCCCCAACACACCCCCCCACACACCCACACCCCCCCACACACCCCACCACACACCCACACCCCCCAACACACCCCCACCACACACCCACACCCCCCAACACACCCCCACCACACACCCACACCCCCCAACACACCCCCACCACACACCCACACCCCCCAACACACCCTCACCACACACCCCACCCCCCCCAACACACCCCCACCACACACCCACACCCCCCAACACACCCCCACCACACACCCACACCCCCCAACACACCCCCACCACACACCCACACCCCCCAACACACCCTCACCACCACACACCCACACCCCAACACACCCCCACCACACACCCACACCCCCCAACACACCCCCACCACACACCCACACCCCCCAACACACCCTCACCACACACCCACACCCCCCAACACACCCTCACCACACACCCACACCCCCCAACACACCCTCACCACACACCCACACCCCCCAACACACCCTCACCACACACCCACACCCCCCAACACACCCCACCACACACCCACACCCCCCAACACACCCTCACCACACACCCACACCCCCCAACACACCCTCACCACACACCCACACCCTCCAACACACCCCCCACCACACACCCACACCCCCCAACACACCCCAACCACACACCCACACCCCCCAACACACCCCCACCACACACCCACACCCCCCAACACACCCCCACCACACACCCACACCCCCCAACACACCCTCACCACACACCCACACCCCCCAACACACCCCCACCACACACCCACACCCCCCAACACACCCTCACCACACACCCACACCCCCCAACACACCCCACCACACACCCACAACCCCCAACACACCCCACCACACACCCACACCCCCCAACACACCCCCACCACACACCCACACCCCCCAACACACCCCCACCACACACCCACACCCCCCAACACACCCCCACCACACACCCACACCCCCCAACACACCCCCACCACACACCCACACCCCCCAACACACCCCCACCACACACCCACACCCCCCAACACACCCTCACCACACACCCACACCCCCCAACACACCCTCACCACACACCCACACCCCCCAACACACCCCCACCCCACACCCACACCCCCCAACACACCCACACCACCCACCCCCCCCCCCCCACCCCACCACACACCCACACCCCCAACACACCCCACCACACACCCACACCCCCCAACACACCCTCACCACACACCCACACCCCCCAACACACCCCCACCACACACCCACACCCCCCAACACACCCCCACCACACACCCACACCCCCCAACACACCCTCACCACACACCCACACCCCCCAACACACCCCCACCACACACCCACACCCCCCAACACACCCTCACCACACACCCACACCCCCCCCAACACACCCCCACCACACACCCACACCCCCCAACACACCCCCACCACACACCCACACCCCCCAACACACCCCACCACACACCCACACCCCCCAACACACCCCCACCACACACCCACACCCCCCAACACACCCTCACCACACACCCACACCCCCCAACACACCCTCACCACACACCCACACCCCCCAACACACCCCCACCACACACCCACACCCCCCAACACACCCTCACCACACACCCACACCCCCCAACACACCCCCACCACACACCCACACCCCCCAACACACCCCCACCACACACCCACACCCCCCAACACACCCCCACCACACACCCACACCCCCCAACACACCCCACCACACACCCACACCCCCCAACACACCCCCACCACACACCCACACCCCCCAACACACCCCCACCACACACCCACACCCCCCAACACACCCCCCACACACCACACACCCCCCAACACACCCCCACCACACACCCACACCCCCCAACACACCCCACCACACACCCCACACCCCAACACACCCCCACCACACACCCACACCCCCCAACACACACCCCCACCACACACCCACACCCCCCAACACACCCCACCACACACACACCCACACCCCCAACACCCCCACCACACACCCACACCCCCCAACACACCCCCACCACACTCCACACCCCCCAACACACCCCCACCACACACCCACACCCCCCAACACACCCCCACCACACACCCACACCCCCCAACACACCCTCACCACACACCCACACCCCCCAACACACCCCCACCACACACCCACACCCCCCAACACACCCCCACCACACACCCACACCCCCAACACACCCCCACCACACACCCACACCCCCCAACACACCCCACCACACACCCACACCCCCCAACACACCCTCACCACACACCCACACCCCCCAACACACCCCCACCACACACCCACACCCCCCAACACACCCCCACCACACACCCACACCCCCCAACACACCCCCACCACACACCCACACCCCCCAACACACCCCCACCACACACCCACACCCCCCAACACACCCCCACCACACACCCACACCCCCCAACACACCCCCACCACACACCCACACCCCCCAACACACCCTCACCACACACCCACACCCCCAACACACCCTCACCACACACCCACACCCCCCAACACACCCCCACCACACTACCACACCCCCCAACACACCCCCACCACACACCCACACCCCCCAACACACCCCCACCACACACCCACACCCCCCAACACACCCCCACCACACACCCACACCCCCAACACACCCCACCACACACCCACACACCCCCAACACACCCCCACCACACACCCACAACCCCCCAACACACCCCCACCACCCACCCACACCCCCCAACACACCCTCACCACACACCCACACCCCCCAACACACCCCCCACACACCCACACCCCCCAACACACCCCCACCACACACCCACACCCCCCAACACACCCCCACCACACACCAACACCCCCCAACACACCCCCACCACACACCCACACCCCCCAACACCCCTCACCACACACCCACACCCCCCAACACACCCCACCACACACCCACACCCCCCAACACACCCCCACCACACACCCCCACCCAACACACCCCCACCACACACCCACACCCCCCAACACACCCCCACCACACACCCACACCCCCCAACACACCCCCACCACACACCCACACCCCCCAACACACCCCCACCACACACCCACACCCCCCAACACACCCCCACCACACACCCACACCCCCAACACACCCTCACCACACACCCACACCCCCCAACACACCCCCCACCACACACCCACACCCCCCAACACACCCTCACCACACTACCACACCCCCCAACACACCCCCACCACACACCCACACCCCCCAACACACCCCCACCACACACCCACACCCCCCAACACACCCCCACCACACACCCACACCCCCCAACACACCCCCACCACACACCCACACCCCCCAACACACCCCCACCACACACCCACACCCCCAACACACCCCCACCACACACCCACACCCCCCAACACACCCCCACCACACACCCACACCCCCCAACACACCCTCACCACACACCCACACCCCCCAACACACCCCCACCACACACCCACACCCCCCAACACACCCCCACCACACACCCACACCCCCCAACACACCCCCCACCACACACCCACACCCCCAACACACCCCCACCACCACACCCACACCCCCCAACACACCCTCACCACACACCCACACCCCCCAACACACCCCACCACACACCCACACCCCCCAACACACCCCCACCACACACCCACACCCCCCAACACACCCCACCACACACCCACACCCCCCAACACACCCCCACCACACACCCACACCCCCCAACACACCCTCACCACACACCCACACCCCCAACACACCCCCCACACACCCACACCCCCCAACACACCCTCACCACACACCCACACCCCCCAACACACCCCCACCACACACCCACACCCCCCAACACACCCCCACCACACACCCACACCCCCCAACACACCCCCACCACACACCCACACACCCCAACACACACCCACCACACACCCACACCCCCCAACACACCCCCACCACCCACCCACACCCCCCAACACAAACCCACCACACACCCCCACCCCCCAACACACCCCCACCACACACCCACACCCCCAACACACCCCCACCACACACCCACACCCCCCAACACACCCCCACCACACACCCACACCCCCCAACACACCCCCACCACACACCCACACCCCCCAACACACCCTCACCACACACCCACACCCCCCAACACACCCCCACCACACACCCACACCCCCCAACACACCCCCACCACACACCCACACCCCCCAACACACCCCCACCACACTACCACACCCCCCAACACACCCCCACCACACACCCACACCCCCCAACACACCCCCACCACACACCCACACCCCCCAACACACCCCCACCACACACCCACACCCCCCAACACACCCCCACCACACACCCACACCCCCCAACACACCCTCACCACACACCCACACCCCCCAACACACCCCCACCACACACCCACACCCCCCAACACACCCCCACCACACACCCACACCCCCAACACACCCCCACCACACACCCACACCCCCCAAAACACCCCCACCACACACCCACACCCCCCAACACACCCCACCACCCACCCACACCCCCCAACACACCCCCACCCACACACCCCCCCCAACACACCCCCACCACACACCCACACCCCCCAACACACCCCCACCACACACCCACACCCCCCAACACACCCCCACCACACACCCACACCCCCCAACACACCCCCACCACACACCCACACCCCCCAACACACCCCCACCACACACCCACACCCCCCAACACACCCCCACCACACACCCACACCCCCCAACACACCCCCACCACACACCCACACCCCCCAACACACCCCCA
This sequence comes from Carcharodon carcharias, assembly GCF_017639515.1. NCBI lineage: Eukaryota > Metazoa > Chordata > Chondrichthyes > Lamniformes > Lamnidae > Carcharodon > Carcharodon carcharias. The sequence goes on from NW_024470774.1 coordinate 332,841, forward strand.
CCACACACCCACACCCCCCAACACACCCCCACCACACACCCACACCCCCCAAAACACCCCACCACACACCCACAACCCCAACACACCCCCACCACACACCCACACCCCCCAACACACCCCACCACACACCCACACCCCCCAACACACCCCCACCACACACCCACACCCCCCAACACACCCCCACCACACACCCACACCCCCCAACACACACCCACCACACACCCACACCCCCCAACACACCCCCACCACACACCCACACCCCCCAACACACCCCCACCACACACCCACACCCCCCCCACACCCCTCACCACACACCCACACCCCCCAACACACCACCACCACACACCCACACCCCCCAACACACCCCCACCACACACCCACACCCCCCAACACACCCCCACCACACACCCACACCCCCCAACACACCCCCACCACACACCCACACCCCCCAACACACCCCCACCACACACCCACACCCCCCAACACACCCCCACCACACACCCACACCCCCCAACACACCCCCACCACACACCCACACCCCCCAACACACCCCCACCACACACCCACACCCCCCAACACACCCACACACACACCCACACCCCCCAACACACCCCCACCACACACCCACACCCCCCAACACACCCCACCACACACCCACACCCCCCAACACACCCCCACCACACACCCACACCCCCCAACACACCCCACCACACACCCACACCCCCCAACACACCCCCACCACACACCCCACCCCCCAACACACCCCACCACACCCACCCACACCCCCAACACACCCCCACCACACACCCACACCCCCCAACACACCCCACCACACACCCACACCCCCCAACACACCCCCACCACACACCCACACCCCCCAACACACCCCCACCACACACCCACACCCCCCAACACACCCCACCACACACACCCACACCCCCCAACACACCCCCACCACACACCCACACCCCCAACACACCCCCACCACACACCCACACCCCCCAACACACCCCACCACACACCCACACCCCCCAACACACCCCCACCACACACCCACACCCCCCAACACACCCCCACCACACACCCACACCCCCCAACACACCCCCACCACACACCCACACCCCCCAACACACCCCACCACACACCCACACCCCCCAACACACCCCACCACCACACCCACACACCCCCCCAACACACCCTCACCACACACCGACACCCCCCAACACACCCCCACCACACACCCACACCCCCCAACACACCCCCACCACACACCCACACCCCCCAACACACCCTCACCACACACCCACACCCCCCAACACACCCCACCACACACCCACACCCCCCAACACACCCCACCACACACCCCACACCCCCCAACACACCCCCACCACACACCCACACCCCCAACACACCCTCACCACACACCCACACCCCCCAACACACCCCCACCACACACCCACACCCCCCAACACACCCCCACCACACACCCACACCCCCCAACACACCCCCACCACACACCCACACCCCCCAACACACCCCCACCACACACCCACACCCCCCAACACACCCCCACCACACACCCACACCCCCCAACACACCCCCACCACACACCCACACCCCCCAACACACCCCCACCACACACCCACACCCCCCAACACACCCCACCACACACCCACACCCCCCAACACACCCCCACCACACACCCACACCCCCCAACACACCCCCACCACACACCCACACCCCCCAACACACCCCCACCACACACCCACACCCCCCAACACACCCCACCACACACCCACACCCCCCAACACACCCCCACCACACACCACACCCCCCAACACACCCCCACCACACACCCACACCCCCCAACACACCCCCACCACACACCCACACCCCCCAACACACACCCACCACACACCCACACCCCCCAACACACCCCACCACACACCCACACCCCCCAACAAACCCTCACCACACACCCACACCCCCCAACACACCCCCACCACACACCCACACCCCCCAACACACCCTCACCACACACCCCACACCCCCCAACACACCCCCACCACACACCCACACCCCCCAACACACCCCCACCACACACCCACACCCCCCAACACACCCAACCCCAACACACCCACAACCCCAACACACCCCCACCACACACCCACACCCCCAACACACCCCCACCACACCCCACACCCCCCAACACACACCACACACCCCCACACACCCACACCCCCCAACACACCCCCACCACACACCCACACCCCCCAACACACCCCCACCACACACCCACACCCCCCAACACACAACCCCACCACACACCCACACCCCCAACACACCCCCACCACACACCCACACCCCCCAACACACCCCCACCACACACCCACACCCCCCAACACACCCTCACCACACACCCACACCCCCAACACACCCGCACCACACACCCACACCCCCCAACACACCGTCACCACACACCCACCCTCCCCAACACACCCCCACCACACACCCACACCCCCAACACACCCTCACCACACGCCCACACCCCCCAACACACCCCCCCCACCACACACCACACACACCCCACAACACACCCCCACCACACACCCACACACCCCAACACACACCCACCACACACCCACTACCCCCAACAAACCCCCACCACACACCCACACCCCCCAACACACACTCACCACACTACCACACCCCCCAACACACCCCCACCACACACCCACACCCCCCAACAAATCCCTCTTCACACACCCACACCCCCCAACACAACCGCACCACACACCCACACCCCCCAACACACCCTCACCACACACCCACCACCCCCCCCAACCCCCCCCACACCCCCCCACACCACCCAACACACCCAACCCACCCACACCCCCCAACACACCCCCACCACACACCCACACCCCCCAACACACCCCCACCACACACCCACACCCCCCAACACACCCCCACCACACACCCACACCCCCCAACACACCCCACCACACACCCACACCCCCCAACACACCCTCACCACACACCCACACCCCCCAACACACCCCCACCACCACACACCACACCCCCCCAACACACCCTCACCACACACCCACACCCCCCAACACACCCCCACCACACACCCACACCCCCCAACACACCCCCACCACACACCCCACCCCCCAACACACCCTCACCACACACCCACACCCCCCAACACACCCCCACCACACACCCACACCCCCCAACACACCCCACCACACACCCACACCCCCCACACACACCCCCACCACACACCTACACCCCCCAACACACCCTCACCACACACCCACACCCCCCAAAACACCCCACCACACACCCACAACCCCAACACACCCCCACCACACACCCACACCCCCCAACACACCCCCACCACACACCCACACCCCCCAACACCAACCTCACCAACCACACAACCACCCCCCCAACACACCCCCACCACAACACCACACCCCCCAACACACCCCCACCACACACCCACAACCCCCAACACACCCCACCACACACCCACACACCCCCCAACACAACCCTCCCCCCACACCACCCCCCCCAACACACCCTCACCACACACCCACACCCCCCAACACACCCCCACCACCCACACCACAACCAACACACCCCACCACACACCACACACCCCCAACACCCCTCACCACACACCCACACCCCCACCAACACCCTCACCACACACCCACACCCCCCAACACCCCCCCACCACACACCCACACCCCCCAACACAACCCCACCACACACCCACACCCCCCAACACACCCCCACCACACACCCACACCCCCCAACACATCCCCACCACACTACCACACCCCCCAACACACCCCACCACACCCCACCCCCCAACACACTCACCAACACCCACACACCCCCCAACACCACCCCACCACACACCCACACCCCCCAACACCCTCACCACACACCCACACCCCCCACCACACCCCCACCACACACCCACACCCCCCAACACAACCCTCACCACACACCCACACCCCCAACACACACCCACCACACACCCACACCCTCACCACACACCCACACCCCCCAACACACCCCCACCACACACCCACACCCCCCAACACACCCCCACCACACACCCACACCCCCCAACACACCCCCACCACACACCCACAACCCCCCCAACACACCCTCACCACACACCCACAACCCCCAACACACCTCACCACACACCCACAACCCCCAAACACACCCCACCACACACCCCCACCCCCCCAACACACCCCCACCACACACCCACACCCCCCAACACACCCCACCCCACACCCACAACCCCCAACACACCCCCACCACACACCCACACCCCCCAACACACCCCCACCACACACCCACACCCCCCAACACACCCTCACCACACACCCACACCCCCCCACACACCCCCACCACACACCCACACCCCCCAACACCCCACACAACACACCACACCCCCCAACACACCCTCACCACACACCCACACCCCCCAACACACCCTCACCACCCACCCACACCCCCCAACACACCCTCCACCAACACCCACCCCCCCAACACACCCCCACCACACACCCACACCCCCCACACAAAGACCACCCCCACACACTACCACACCCCCAACACACCCGCACCACACACCCACACCCCCCAACACACCCTCACCACACACCACACCCCCAACACACCCCCACCACACACCACACCCCCCAACACACCCCACCACACACCCACACCCCCCAACACACCCTCACCACACACCCACACCCCCAACACACCCCCCCACACACCCACACCCCCCCCCCCCCCCCCACCCCCCCCACACCCCCCCCCACACCTCCCCCCCCCCCCCCCACCCCCAAACACACCCCCACCACACACCCACACCCCCAACACACCCTCACACACACCCACACCCCCAACACACCCTCACCACACACCACACCCCCCAACACACACCCCACCACACACCCACACCCCCCAACCCACCTCACCAACACCACACCCCCCAACACACCCCCACCACACACCCACACCCCCCAACACACCCCCACCCCCCCACACACACCCACACCCCCCAACACCCCCCCACCACACACCCACACCCCCCAACACACCCCAACCACACACCCACACCCCCCAACACAACCCCCACCACACACCCACACCCCCCAACACACCCTCACCACACACCCACACCCCCCAACACACCCCCACCACACACCACACCCCCCAACACACCCCCACCACACACCCACACCCCCCAACACACCCCCACCACACCCCCACACACCCCCCCAAACACACCCCCACCACACACCCACACCCCCCCCCCAACACACCCCCACCACACACCCACACCCCCAACACACCCTCACCACACACCCACACCCCCCCAACACACCCTCACAACAACCCTCACCACACAACCACACCCCCCAACACAACCCCACCCCACACACCCACCCCCCCAACACACCCACACCACACACCCACACCCCCCAACAACACCACCACCCACACACCCACAACCCCCCAACACACCCCCACCACACACCCACACCCCCCAACACACCCTCACCACACACCCCACACCCGCCAACACACCCTCACCACACACCCACACCCCCAACACACCCCCACCACACACCCACACCCCCCAACACACCCCCACCACACACCCACACCCCCCAACACACCCCCACCACACACCCACACCCCCCAACACACCCCCACCACACACCCACACCCCCCAACACACCCCCACCACACACACCACACCCCCCAACACACCCCTCACCACACACCCACACCCCCCAACACAACCCCCACCACACACCACCAACCCCCACACACACCCCCACCACACACCCACACCCCCCCAACACACCCCCAACACACACCCACACCCCCCCAACACACCCCCACCACCACCCACACACACCCCCCAACACACCCCCACCACACACCCCACCCCCCAACACACCCCACCACACACCCACACCCCCAACACACCCTCCCACCACACCCACACCCCCCAACACACCCCCACCACACACCCACACCCCCCAACACACCCCCACCACACACCCACACCCCCCAACACACCCCCACCACACACCCACACCCCCCAACACACCCCCACCACACACCCACCCCCCCCCAACTCACCCCCACCACACACCCACTACCCCCAACAAACCCCCACCACACACCCACACCCCCCAACCACCCCCAACTACACACCCACACCCCCCAACACACCCCCAACCACACACCCACAACCCCCAACACACCCCCACCACACACACACACCCCCCAACACACACCCCCCACCACACACCACACACCCCCCAACACACCCCCACCACACACCCACACCCCCCAACACACCCACACCACACACCCACACCCCCAACACACCCACACACCACACCCCCACACACCCACCAACACACCCTCAGCACACACCCACACCCCCCAACACACCTCACCACCACCACACACTCCACCCCCAACACACCCCCACCACACACCACACCCCCCCCCAACACACCCTCACCACACACCCACACCCCCCAACACACCCCCACCACACACCCACACCCCCAACACACCCCCACCACACACCCACACCCCCCAACTACACCACCACCACCAACACCCACACCCCCCAACACACCAGCACCACACTACCACACACCCCAACACACCCTCCCCACACACCCACACACCCTCACCACACACCCGACACCCCCCAACACACCCCCACCACACAACCCCACACCCCCCCCCAACACACTAACCCCCCACCACACACCCACACCCCCCAACACACCCCCACCACACTACCACACCCCCAACACACCCCCACCACACACCCACAACCCCCCAACACACCCCCACCACACACCCACACCCCCAACACA